>NC_044349.1:1838477-2138477 GCF_007364275.1 Archocentrus centrarchus
AGGTCAATAATTTTTCAGTGCATATCAGTAAAGATATCCATCTGATATCTGATATTTTACAGGGCACTGCAACATGACCAAAAATCCTTCAACAGCAAATTGGCATCTCCAATTTCCAATTAAAAGAAGGGATATATAACAGGGGTTAGATTGAAGTCTGCTGCTACTACTACTACTATTATTATTATTATAACTGCATTTACAGCTTCATCAACAGACTGAAATAAAAATGTGAACCATAAAATGACCTTAGATAGAAAACTTTCGTGTGATGGTCTAAAAGTCCAACTGGCTCTCATAAAGACAGAAAAAGACCACACTTAAAAGCACACACAGAGGGCCATATGATGCATTTGACAGAGCAGTCACTGGATATTGTGTCTGCCAGCTCGGCTGCCTTGCTGGACGGCTGTGAGCTCTTGGGGGGGCTGATGGCTGGATATCTGAGGGAAATACAGACGAAGTGCCAGTAAAGATGTGAGCTGGGGCTCAAACTGTGTGTGACAGAGGTCCCCTGCCTACAGCACTACAGCATGACAGCCCACTTTTCCAGCTTCGCTCCTGTCCTCCACCCGCCTGTCTGTTTGCCCTCTCACTTCTGTTTAATACATTATAAAAATTCACTGCTTTCTCTCATAGGCGCCACATAACCCATTTATCACTTTTGACATTGGCACAAATGACTATGGCTAAAGAGGAGGGATGGAACATGTGGCCCGTTTGTGTATTCAATCTGCAAACGCACAGAGAGTGGGGAGAGAGATTTGTCATAGAGTAATTCCCCTTCATGATGAATGGGTTTACAGATACGGCTGCTTCTACAGGTAAGAGGTGACTCTAAGTTAAGTTTTGAGAGTTGATGAAAATATTTAAAGGGACAATAGTGCGTGTTTGACTCCCACAGGCTAAATGAAATGGAAATGCCCTTTTTCCCAGAGACTGTGTCCTGATTTCAACACGTATAAAACTCAAATAAATTGTGACGTCACCAACAGAGCTAAGTTATTTAGTGCCATTTTATCCTGGAGGATTTCATGTATTGCCTCATAAGGAGGAGCGTGGCAGAATAAAGGGCAGCATGCCTCAGTGCTGCCTGAGTGCAAAGGAGTTCTGGGCTTAAACCAAGGCGCGGCACTTCTGTGTATACTTTTAGTTTCTGAAATACTGTAATACCCAAAAAAACTGTATTTAACCTCAGTCTGGTTAAAGAATCATGAAAACTACAAAGACATGTAGGTCATGTCTTTTCCTTCTAAAACCACACATGTAACTGTTTAGCATTTGAAGTTTGTCAAGATGATTAGCAATGCCATCTCTCTACTTAAAATACAACACTTAAGCCTAGCTTAGCTTAGCGACTGAGGCAGATGGACAAAGCTAGCCTGGAAACATTACCAACACCACCCACAGGGCTCAAAAACCAACCGTAACTAGTTTCTTTGTGCTCGTTTAAAAAAAGGAGAAATAATTAAGTTTTTAATCAAAAGTCAGGAACAGGATAGGAACATGTATCACCAGATCACACCCATAACTCATAACGAGCTTGTTCAGGACCCTTTAAGAAGAAGAAGAAGAAGAAGAAACAGCCTTTATTGTCCCACAGAGGGGAAATTTGGGTGTAACAGCAGCCGCAGTTATTATAAATATAAATAAAGATATAATAATTCACACTATTAAGAAAAGAATATATATAAAATCAACAAACAATATTAACCTTAATACTACTAATAATAATAACACTATATACAATGTGCATGATGTGCCGGACTATTTACAGTATATTATATATTATCCTACATTGTGTAGGCTATTGTGGTTTTTGTTGGGAGCAGTGATGGTTATAAAGTCTTACAGCTGCTGGGAGGAAGGATCTGCGGTAACGCTCCTTTGTGCATTTAGGATGCAGCAGTCTGTCACTGAAGGAGCTCTCCAGCTCAGCAACAGTTTCATGCATGGGATGGGAGACCTTGTCCATCAGTGATGTTATTTTGGTCAGAGTCCTTCTGTCTCCCACCACCTGCACTGAGTCGAGAGGACATCCTAGGACAGAGCTGGCTTTCCTGATGAGCTTGTCTATCCTCTTCCTCTCAGCTGTAGACAAGCTGCTGCTCCAACATACTGCTGCATAGAAGATGGCTGATGCCACCACAGAGTCATAGAAGGTCTTCAGGAGTGTCCCCTGCACTCCAAAAGACCTCAGCCTTCTCAGCAGGTAGGATTACACACTCTGTGTAATCTGGTGTCACTCATGGCTAAGGCTGGCAACAGGCAAAACTAACTGCAGGACACAATCATTTTGGCAGCTAAACTCACCCATACGGTCAAGTTAGAGAAATGAAACTAAATGCAAAAACAAAGTTTCTGTGACAAGACCACAACCCCTCCTTCAGCTTACTGAGGCCGACTTCTGTAACCCTTCAAACAGGAGCATTTCTCTGCTGAGGCCGGTGCATCTCAGCCTCGTTAAACACCTTTAAATGGCAGCATTAGCTGTAATGAGAATGGGTGTCAGACCTGCCCCCGTACAGCACCACGGTGCCATGGCCACATTCAGTCAGTCCACCACTTTGCACTAGTCAGAAATTACTAGTAGTGGTTTCTTTACCATCACTGTGACACTTATATTTTTAGTATCTCTGGCTACTGGATGGATTTATAGACAAATTTATACTTAACATCACATAGAATTCCCATAGGAATTTAAACATCATTATTAAGGCAATAAGTTTTACAATAAATCACATTTGGAATATAATTTTTTTCACCCACACATTCTATTCATAAACTATATAATGAAAAGATATGATATATAATCATAGAGTCTAAATCCAGAAGCATCTTGGTGCCATCCTCTGCTGAGTATTAAATGTGTAGTTGAGAGGAAAAAGCAGTAAATGAATGCGGGAAACCTGCACATAGCAATCAATAGCAGTGTAATTAAAGGGCCTGGGAGTCCTTTCTATAAAGCCATTTTAAGTTGCTCTGCTTCACTCGCCTCTCCCTCTGCGGCTTTGCAATATAATTTCCATGGAAATTTGGTACACTATTGGTATTTGTACCGTCTGGGAGAGAATAAAACAGACGGAGCGAGAAAGAAAGAATCGTACGCATGTTAGAAAATGACGAGACAGAGAACACCTCTGACTTTGTTAAAACACATTTTTCATCAAATGCATCTTTACACCATTAATAGCTGCAAGATGAATGTGTGTGGTGTCAGTGCGTTTGTGTGTGTGTGGGAGAGGGGGAGGACGAAGGCAGCATCTTGCTTGTACAGCCTGGTCCTCATTTTATAGTAGTATTGCAATAATAAAGTCTTGAATACCCAGATCTATGTTTATATGTATGAAATCTCTGAATTGTTATTAAAGAACAACTAAAATTAAGTTTTAAGGACAACAACAAACAAAGAACCACAAAACAACACAGGAAAAACAAACTGCATCATCATCATCATCATCATTCAGGGTTTCAAAATATTGTCTTGCATTGTAACAGGATCTAACACCTTTCCTACTATGTAACGAGGGTCTGTTATATAATCACACAATATAACCAAGTCTAGTCTTAAAGAGGGTATCACAGAGAGTAGCAGGAACTTAGCTTTCAGGCAATAAAAGAAATAAAGAATAACAATAAAGGCAAAATAAAAAGTGCAGAGTTATAATATTTGTACTGTGTGTTGCATGAAAAGGAAACACTGCATATATGTAACAACTTATATGCTTTGGGTTTTTTGAATATTAGGTTGTAAAACATTTAATTTTGCAATTGCATTGCTTATATTAACTTATATAAGTCAGGAAGGTAGACTGCTTAGTTTAGTATGTTGCTGTGGACTTCAAAGGAGAACGCTCCTTTTGAATGTTGATATTTTCGGGTTCTTTAATTGTTCAGCTCAACAAATATCAAACAGTTTTTGTACAGTTTGTCACACAGTGTGTCTGCTAGCTAAAAGCAGAGCCGCTGTATTTACAGGGAGAGAAAAGAGTGAGAGAAGTTCACTCAGAGATGGAGAAAGAGGAAGGAGAGAGAGTAGGTTTAAATATAAGGACTGGAAATTTAAAGCTTACAGATAATGTTATCTTTTTTTTTTTTTTTAAATCTGGATCTGTGTACTTGTGTTTTTTCATCCTGTGAAATGTGCTGGAAAACAACCTGAGGTCACTAACTTTGGGTTATTAAAGGTTGCATAAAGTACTCGTGCAGGATAAACAGGTTGGTTTGCAGTACTGTGGTGAGTTTACAGTAAAGCTCTGTGTGCAGAGCGGCTGTGCTGTTCATGGTCAGAGTTACAGGTTACGTCAGTGCAGCAGAGATTAGTTTGAATTCATTCACTCCACCTTGATGCCAACTGTATACTGTCAGTGTAATGACAGCATGTATACAGCAGGGGATGGAAATCAGCCGAGACAGCTCATGAAACATCTGCTTACATCTGGCTGAATTCAGCTGTGTAAATCCACACAGAGCAGCAGCAGCAGGTCAGCTGATCACAGCCTGCACACAAAGAAAATCTACTGGAGCTTTCAACAGAAATTATTGATTATTTTTCCCACGCTGATCATTACAACCAATCGGAGGGCTCCCCCACCTGCAGAATCAACTGTCTCTACTAATTTTTCTGTTTACAAATAACATTTGTATCCCCATGTACTAACATTATTTTATTATTATATTGATATATAGATTCAGTTAGCTTTGCAAAAAAAAAAAAAAAAACCTGGTAGAATCGTCCTTCAGAGAGCTGCTTCTTACTCTGAGTACATTTCAGAGCTGGTACTCTTTCACCTGCACTTGAGAAAAAAAAGCTGAATCAGTATTTTAAGTATCTGTATTTCTACTTGAGTAAATAATGTCTGTACTTTTGCCACCTCTGTCAGCCATGTACTTTAAACATATTCAAAATATGGTGAACACACTTTTGGACTTTTGGATCCATCCCAATCCTGACAATTAGTAGAAAATATTTTAGTGATTTTAAATCTGTTTCAGTTTTATCGTGACACACACACACAAAACCAAATCCTCCAACACAGTCTCCCAACCTCAACTCCATCTAAAGCTTTTGGGATCAAGATGGAAACAAACTGCGAGTCAGACCGTCCAATATCACAGACACTCATGTCTACTTCTTGTTTTGTTTTTATTTCAAATAAGGATATTTTTTTCTGTGAAATATCTAATGAATAGATCACATGAAGTAAAAGCATTTAGCCACAAATTTAAAAAGAAAAAAAAAAGCTGTATATGAGCAAGAAAAGCCAATCAAAAGTGTACCTGCTGGGTTATGATGTGTCAGGAGAAGGTTGAGAGTCACTGTCACATCTTTGCCAGTATCTGCAGTCGTTCCATCACCTAATTCGATGCATACTCTGGCCTTGCAAAGCTTCTGACTTCAAGTCCAATAAGAAGTATGAACATGCATCATGCTGAAGTTGAATGCAGCAGGAAAGTGTGTGAAAGTGTGTATTTGCTGGCATTTAAGAGTGTAAATGTGTGTGTACAATTAATCAGCCTTGCCAGGGTAAACTGGGGTTTGCAACATGCCTTAGAGATAGTGATGGACTAGCTTGGTAATTGTCTGGTCAACAGACAGACCACTCAGATAAGAGTTGGCGCCAAAGCCCCGGGGCCTGGTTTGGACAGGGTGTGCTCAGTGAATTAATCAATCTTAAAAGGGCACAAGGCATGGGGAAGTGACAACTATCAGACACACACACCCACACATACAAATGCGTGACCACAGAAAAGCACAAGGTATTCAATAACGTATTTATTAACATATGCAAGTAGACGTGCAGTAAAATACTCAGGATTCCAACAAATAACCGAAAAAATGATGTAGAAGACAGAAAGATTTTAAATCGGAAATTTCATAAATATATTCTCAATAAAAAAGATCAATAAGCTAAAAACTGAAAGAAGACATTCAGATATTCTTGCATACTGTGGGTGTCAGGAATGTTTTCTTGCAAGCACATTAACTACCAAAATGGTAATTTTATCACTGTAAAACAAAATGGTGTCTGGCAGATGAAACAATTAATATGGTGTTAAAAATGTTTCTGATCTGATACGTTAAAGGTTGCATTGATGAATATTTTTATAGCAGCACAAGAATATAAAGTGCTATAACTGGCGGGCTTGCATGTTGCACAGCAAGCAGATGATACTGATTAACATTAAATGTAGTAAAAGCCAGAGCTTTACACAGATCTAGCTGGACACCACTGTAAATATGCACACACATGGAAAAAATATTACATGCACAATTTCATGCACACATGCATTGCTAAGAGTACTGTGAGGTCAACCACATCATCTTGTTAAGGTCTGGTGATCGCGGCGGAGGGCCCCAAAGCAATTAACCAATGGCCAGCCAATACAGGCAGCCTTAATTGAATGGGAATTAAAAGAGAAAATAAGGAGAAAAAGAATTAAAAAGAAAGAAAAAAATGAAAGGAGGCAGACAGATGGAAACAAATGATAGTCGGATCCCAAGAGTGGTCAGAGGTGCAGCCAATCGATTGGAGACAGATTACATCTCTCTCGCTTTCTCCCTTTGTCTTCCCTTTTGACTCGCTCCCTCTTTCAGCCTCATCTGAAGTAATGGAAACACTTTAAAAAGAAGCCTACCTTGCAAAACCACTGGCTCTACAATAAGATGGCTCTTTGAAAATGTCTCTCTTTTAAGAGCAGGGACAAACACGCACACACAAACACTCACACACATTCAAAATGTCCACTCTAAAACCAACAGTACCCCTGCCAGAGCTGGAACAGCATCTGACAGCATTTGCTACACAAAAAGCATCCACTGATTTGCCCCAGCAGAGACCTAAAAACAACTGAACCAAAATATCTACAAACCAAGACTCGTGGTAAAGACACTCAAAACCGAAATTTTCCAAACCCCCCAAGGTTAAAACTGAAAAACAACACAGTGAGTCTGATACACACATACCCAATCACTCAGTCAATACTGCTCATGTCTTTGGCCACTGGTTTTTGGGGGTGCATCACTCCGTCGGGCCACATGGGTGCATAAACGTGATGAACTGTGTGTGACGGTTGTCTGTGCAACATTGGAAAAGGGCAGAATGCAGTGTTCCATTCAGTGGCCAGCTGCTTGGATTTATTGGGAAATAAATGGAAATAGACAGACCATACAAACGTTCAATAGGGGAAACGTGGACAACAAGAGCTGACGACTGAGTGGAGACTCGAGTGAGAGGCAGAGGGCTCGGGCTGAGAGAGTGAGGGAGATGAAGGTGGTGATGTGGTAGGGGCCTGCAGTGAAGATGCTGCGATAAAGGGGATTTAAACTTTCAGAAGCAGGAGAGAAGGAATTATCCCTTTATACTGTATCCATTTCATTTTACATGCACTCTCGGATACACAAAGAGACACACAAACATCCACAGTCCTGCTTGTGTGGCAGTGGAGATGCTAAAAAAACACAATGGCACACACAGAATGAGAGAAACTGAAGAGCTTTTTTAAAATGGATTTTTATGGAGACACAGGAAACTGTTGCTGATTCACTGGCTATGATTAGACTGTTTGAAACTCACCAGAAAATCCTTAGTATCTCATCTAATACCCCCCCCACACACACACACACAAGAAAAGCCCCCACCAACAACAACATGCGACCTGTGTTTCAACTTCCTGACAAGAAGACTCTGCATCTGAGAAATAACTGATCATTTGTGTGACCAAAGGGGAAACTGTATGAGGTTTTTAATCGTGTCTCAGGTTCAGTTCAGTGGGGATCCAAACGCTCTGCAGGGAGATGGTGATAACAAAAAAAATCTTTTATTGTGAACTTACTAGTTTGATGGCCCAAAATAAAAAGCAAAACTAAAGTTGGCTGAAGAGTTGCACAAGTCATAAAACCCAGCAAAACACCCACGGAGAAAACAAAATATTATTTTTAAAAAAGATAGTGAGGTTAGTATTTTTTTTTCAGGGCTTCCATTGCAGCCAGTGGATATCCAGGCCAAGGAGTCATTTTTGACCAGGATATGTCCTTCAATGCACATATTAAACAAATATGTAGGACCGCTTTTTTGCATTTGTGCAATATTTCTAAAATTAGAAACATCCTTTCTCAGAGTGATGCTGAAAAGCTAATTCATGCATTTATTACTTCTAGGCTGGACTATTGTAATTCATTATTATCAGGCTGTCCTAAAAGCTCCCTGAAAAGCCTTCAGCTGATCCAAAATGCTGCAGCTAGAGTACTGACAGGGACTAGAAAGAGAGAGCAGATTTCTCCCATATTGGCTTCTCTTCATTGGCTCCCTGTTAAATCTAGAATAGAATTTAAAATCCTTCTCCTCAAATACAAGGTCTTGAATAATCAGACCCCATCTTATCTCAAAGACCTCATAGTACCATATCACCCCAACAGAGCACTTCACTCTCAGACTGCTGGCTTACTTGTGGTTCCTAGGATACTTAAGAGTAGAATGGGAGGCAGAGCCTTCAGCTTTCAGGCCCCTCTTCTGTGGAACCAGCTTCCAGTTTGGATTCAGGAGACAGACACCCTCTCTATTTTTAAGATTAGGCTTAAAGCTTTCCTTTATGATCAAGCTTATAGTTAGGGCTGGATCAGGTGACCCTGAACCCTCCATTAGTTATGCTGCTATAGGCCTAGTCTGCTGGGGGGTTCCCATGATGCACTGAGTGTTTCTTTTCATTCACCTCTTTTTACTCTGTTTATACTCCACTCTGCATTTAGTCATTAGTTATTATTAATCTCTGTCTCTCCCCCCTCACAGCAGATGACCCCCCCCTCCCTGAGCCTGGTTCTGATGGAGGTTTCTTCCTGTTAAAGGGAGTTTTTCCTTCCCACTGTTGCCAAGTGCTGCTCATAGGGGGTCGTTTTAACTGTTGGGTTTTCTTTGTATTATTGTAGGGTCTTTACCCACAATACAAAGCGCCTTGAGGCGACTGTTTGAGTTGGGCTATACAAATAAAATCGAATTGAACTGAACTGAACAAGAACGAGACACCCCCCCACACAGGAATGGTTTTACAGGTGGAGGCCACTCAAATTTTTTCCTCCTGATCTTTTCTGACTGGTTTCCACTAGTTCTGCATTTGGCTAGGGTCAGTGTCACTGCTGATAGCATGAGGCCGTACCTGGACCCTACAGAGGCTGCACAGGTAGTCCAGCTCCTCCAGGATGGCACATCAATATGTGCCATTGCCAGAAGGTTTGCTCTGTTTCCCAGCAGAGTCTCTCAGAGCATGGAGGAGATTCTAGGAGACAGGCAGGTACTCTAGGAGAGCTGGACAGGGCCGTAGAAGGTCCTTAACCCATCAACAGCAATGGTATCTGGCCCTTTGAGCAAGGAGGAACAGGATGAGCATTGCCAGAGTTACAAAATTACCTCCAGCAGCCACTGGTGTGAATGTCTCTGAACAAACGATCACAAACAGACATGAGGGTGGCCCGAAGGCCCAACTTCCTCTTGTGGGTGCTGTGCTCACTGCCACAGAATACCAGAACGGGCAGGTCCACTACTGGCACCCTGTGCTTTTCACAGATGAGAGCAGGTTCACCCTGAGCACATGTGACAGATGTGAAACGATCTGGAGAAGCCGTGGAGAACATTATGCTGCCTGTAACATCGTTCAGCATGACCAGTTTGGTGGTGGGTCAGTGATGGTCTGAGGAGGCATATCCATGGAGGGACACACAGACCTCTAGAGGCAACGGTACCCTGATGCCCTGGGCCTTGTGTGGCGAGAGTATGCAGAATATTCCTTCAGGATGAAGGAAGTGATAGCATCGACTGCATGGCCTCAATGCTCACCTGATCTAAATCAAATAGAACACCTCGGGACGCTGCCAGGTTTCAGTGGTGCCCTGATCCAGATCTGGGAGAAGATCCTCCAGGACACCATCCATGATCTCATTAGGGACCCGTTGTCAGTAATGCATACAAGCAAGGGGGGGGGGGGGGGGGGGGGGGGGGGGGGGGGGGGGGGGGCACTCAGACTACTGAGTACCATTGTGAATTCCTGCAATTAAATTTTGGCCAAATAGACAAGCCTGCTGCATAATTTTTGCACTTTGATTTTTGGTGTCTTTAAATTCCACCCTCTGTATGTTATCATTTTCATTTCCATCAAATGATGTGACATCCTTTCCTTTCTAACATATTACCCAGTCCATATCAGTGTGGATATCAGCCTGATTTTTTCCCCCATTGAAATCGATGTGTAGTCGAAGAGTTCCTTTAGTTTTTTTTTTTTTTTGCACCAGCACTCTTTGAATAAAAATAGATAACAAGAGCACAGCAGGAAAATATCTTGTTATCTATTCTTCTCTTTCAGGCAAATGGAAATTAATCTCCCTCTTCCTGCTTTTATTTCCATCTTGTTTTTTTTTTTCTTTTTTTTTAAATATTACTTTTTTATGAAGATTGTATAAAAAGACACAAGCCTTCTTTCAAACAGAGAGATTACTTGGATGTTCCTTGCCTTTCTCTGCCTCTGAGGAGGAAAGTGGAAACCTTAGTTATAAGAAATGATCTCTTATCACTCCATCCACAGTTTGTGTGGAACATAGGTTTGAATGGCTCTTGGACCTTGCCCTTGCATCTCTGCTCTAAATGCATTCACAGTAGGTTAAATAACATCAGTATCTCTCCAGCAAACATGGCTGTGCAGTTCCACAGAGGGCAGGTGTGAATAAACTTTGGGGCTGTGTGGGCAGGGCAAAGCAGCACTTATCCCATGCAGGCCCCAAGCAAGTGTGCCCACATAGCGCCCAGAGCAGTCCTGCCCTTTGGGGCCCAATTATGGGTTTTCTGTGGACAATCCCCCAGAAAACCCATATGGAGCCCATGTAAACTAGCCCACGGGGGACCCATAGCAAGTATTGCCCTTTTGTGCCCCCCCAGAGGGAACTCTATCGGCACCCCACAGTGGGCCGGCCACTTGGGAAGAAACACAAATCCCTATGGGAATGTGCCAGGAAGGACATCGAGTGTAAAAATCTGCCAAATCAAATATGTGGTGCTACGTGCTGTGGCAACTACTGGTGAATAAGCGAGTAGCTTTTTTTTTTCCCTCTTTGAGCAAATTCTGGTCCACTCTCCATCCCAGTAGGTGGCGATAACACCCCACGGGACAGCCCACTGTGGCCCCCGGCACTGGTGTGAAATGGATACAGTACAGACCTACAATGAGCCCCGCTGTGGGCCTCTCTCTGCTTAAAGTGGGCAGTCCACAGTCAGCACACGCTATGTGTGAACTGCCCTACGGTGCACACTGGTGGGCAGCCCACTGTGCCATGTGGGTCTGCCCAGTGGCCGCACATGGGCTCTAAGGCGACATGTTTGCTGGGTCACTGATGATGACCTGGCTAAGAGATGGAACCAAGAACCAAGTCACATTTCACAGCAATCAAAACTTTGCAGCAATGAAAATAGTTGAAGTAATTAAAGAGGAAGGACGGCATAAAACTGCAATAAAAGGGAGACGATAAAAGATAAGAGAGCAAGTGTAAACATGGATGCAAATGTTTTGGGCAGCCTTTTTTTAAAAATATTGTACTGAAATTAATGAAGTAAAGAATCTACAGAACTCAGCCCGGTGGTGAATACGACAACTTCCAACATATGGAGTTACTTCTGTTCTTCTTGTCATCCTTTATCTGCAAGCTCACCACTCTCTTCAAACTCACTAGCTGCACACTTTTGATTAAAGTTGAAGAGCTATTACTTTGTGAGTTAGAAAAGCTGAAAAGCCACTGAAGCAGCACTCAAACAATGAAGAGGCATTTAAAAATAAATTCCAGGTTACTACCATTGCCACTGCAAATTAGTTTTACTGCCTTTCATAGAACTTGTCAACATATTCTTCAATTTAAAGGGAAAAATATATTGTCTGATAATCCCCATTAGTACAAAGAACAAAGTAATAATACATCATGCTTCAGTTAGGATAGACCCAGGAAAACATCATTCAATTAAAATGATAAGCTCCAGGGTAAGGTCTGAGCACACTCAGTGTAATCATTTAAGAAATGTTCAGTATCAGCAGGTAACTGCACAGCAGTCCTGAGTAAAAGCCCCACACACACAGAGTGATCCCTCACCTATCACCGGGGGTTACGTTCCAGAGACCACCGCGATAGGTGAAAATCCGCAAAGTAGCGGCGTTATATTTATTTTATTATTTATATATATTTTAAGGCTTTATAAACCCTTCCCACACTAATATAAACCTTTCCTACTCTCTTAATACAACTTGAATGATGAAGATGATGAATTATGTAGCTGAGCAGTACTGATGGCGATGAAGGTGGTGCAGTATCTTCGCCCTCGGCTGTAACTTCTATTTCGATTATTGGCATAGGCGTAACTGATCTCTTCCTCTTAGTGTGTTACAGAAATACCAATTATACCGCAAAATCCAGTAAATAGTGAAAGCTCCGCGGAACAGAATTAGTAATATTTTTTTTTAAATCTGCGATACAGTGAAGCTGCAATAAGTGAACCGCGATATAATGGGACCCTTTTTTTAAAAACTTTGTGTGTATATATACATACACACCTCTGGTGGCGCTGTGCTGTGTCACATACAACAAATGAAGCAGGCGGTTGGCACATGCCCATTGCTGTCTCTTGTAATCGGTCATAAATGCAAGGTGAAAATACACAGTGAGGCAGAAAGTACCGTGCCGCAACGATAGGGGGCAGTGCTGCAGTCCCCATCTTAAAATAAAGGTCAGATAATACATGTTTTTTTTTTTTTATATATTTAAAAAGAAAGACACCCCCCCCTCTCAGCTGAGCAGAGGTTACACGTTCCTGTACAAATTAGTCTTATAAATGATGAAAACAAATCCTATATATATATATATATATATATATATATATATATATATGTATATATATATCAGTATCACTGTAAAGTCAATGGATTGCCTTTATTTGCACGTTTGTGTCAGTTCAACCGCTTGAAGTACTTTACAAGCCACACTGAGCCCTTCTTGCTGCTACAGCTCCTCCAACAATAGTAGAAAACACTCATATTCTGCTGTCTTCACTAAAACAGCTTATTTTTTCTTTTTTACTGTATAGGGATAAATCAGGGCAATAATATTAAAAACCTAAAATAAATATTCAAATACATAAAAATGGTGGTACAGAACTGTCAGTGGACTGTCTTTACTTGGACTTTTCAAGTCATTGATGTTAATTATTAGAGATGTAGCTGCTTACACACCAGTATTAAATAAGATCCTCCCTAATAACACAACGATTAAAATGGATGCAACATTGTTGCACTTTCCGTTTCATCAAATTTGGAAAATTTGTAGTTTTTAATAACATCAATAACTCATTGTTTTATTTCCTTGTTATTTCACTTTAGATCAGGCCTGGTAATGTCACAGGTAGACTCCATACATGCCACGGTTATTTATTTTGGCCATACGATTGTGGATGAATAATCTAAATCAGTATAATATTACTACGTGAAGGGCACTTTGTTCCCAGCCAGAGACGGTCGGGTTCTCAGCAGCTTTAGGATGACAAACTTTTTTATTGGTTCTTCCTAAACTCCGCGGTCACACCGCAGTCCAAATGCACCACAGTCTGTACAGTATGTCCTACTTCAGCATGTACAACAGTAAGTGGATTCATGTTTATATGGTTCAATATGTTTTCTACTACAGCACATTTACTGTAACTCATTTGTTACTGCTGTACAAAAATACACTGAGCAGATTACTGTAATTAGATTAACAACTCATTTACCTTTTTAAAAACCGGCTCTGAGATTCTGATGCTTCCCGGCCTTTTAGAAGCTGTCAGTCATCAGTTGGAGCTCCACCGATGAGTAAGTTAGAAATTAGGTTTTAGGTAGCACCGCCCCTCATCTATTATTCTTCCATTAGAATATATCTGACTTTGGCTTGCATGGCATTAATTTATCATACACATTGTGATTCTACTAGCATGACTTTGTGTGCAAATCACAAATCTAGAAAAGGGCCATGAAAGCATATTATATAAAAATATATAGAGGATTTAAAGAGTACGTGCTGCTTTTTTAAATACTTCCACAGGACCTTGGAGCCGCAGTGGAGAGGAGGGATTTGGGTCACATCTGTGAGCTAACCAGGTAAAGTGTGCTGCAAATTCCAGGTTATGAACTCCAAGAGTCACTGTGGACTGTGACTGATATGGAAGCACAGGTAGGCGGTGATGAAGGTCATTCATTTGAGTGCGACAAAAGCAGCAACTCAAACACATTTTCTTAACATTTTGATATTTTCTTGGGTTATGTAACTTTATCAGTCTTTTCAATGTTCTAAACTTTTCTATTTAATGGTTTCTTATAATAAAATATAGGCCTACATCTATGACAAGAGGGCGTTTAGTAAAATTGCATAAATGAACAAGAGCACCGCACTGTAGTAACGCTGCTTGTTGTCATATGAAGAAAAAAAAAAAGATGTAATATGTAATTATGTGACCTTTCTGCATCATGTCTTGATAATCATGCAAGCTTCCATCAAAATCCTTCAAACTATTTCCTAAATAGTGGACATGAAAACAACAAAAATAATGATTTAACCATATGACCTTGACCTTTGACCCCATGTACAATCCCAACATTGCTTTGGTCATAAGCTATCTACTCATGAATTTGGTTAAGTGTACACTGAGTATTATTGAGCAGCCGTTTCATGCCGCCCGCCTGCCCGCCCACTGTGGGTGATCACAGGCATGTAACAAACATGCAGCGGTTAATAAATATTTTCCTAATATTCCTAATATAAAGTTTTATTTCTGAATCAGATCTGTAACCTGGATGTCTCATTTCTTCTAATTAACACAGACTGATATCCAGTCAAATGATGGAGAAAAGCAGCAGATCCTGATATTGCTCAAACTTGGACTAAAGATGACTTAAAGAGATGATTTAACATGTAAACATGGTTTTAGTGTTTATTACCTCCACCAAGGAGCAGGTTTGCGTGTGTGCGTGTCCTTCTGTGTGTAAACACGATAGCTTGGAAAGTTTTGAAAAGGTCTTCAAGGTCAATTTATTTATGTATTGGTTGAATATTGACAAAAAGCCATATAACTTAGAAACTATGATTCTTATAAGTGTGGTGTGTATTGTTAACATATAGAAAGTACCACACAAAGAGTTCAAATATCACCTAACATTTGACCTCTGACCTCACTTTTACATTTCTGCCTTTCTTTCAATACTGCCCAGAGAGTTTGCACTCCGAGTGCTTCTTGTTGGTTTAACGCTGTTTGCTAATTATTTTCCTTTTGATCATCTAATTTGTAAATCAAAGAATTGCTTCAGCTCTAGTCTGAGTCAAATCTAAGAGGGGCATCTTTAGTGTAATTATAGACACATTGTGACATGCCCTGGTACTGGACTCAAAATGATTGAAAGGGAGCCCTGCAAAGCTTGTAATTGGATTGCAGCAGGACATCTGTAGGACAGATAATATGCTGTCCACTGCTTGCTCGTGTCTGACACGTGTTAATGGAACGTTTTACTCCTTCAGAATGAACTTACCTGCTCACACAAATAGAGTCACCTTCTGCATCTGCAGTCACTGGTTGATATTTGTGATACTGTTTGCTGTTTCTGGCTCAGCTTTTCTCTAACCTCAATCAGCTGAAGCAAACGGTCTCCAAACCGGAGCCTGGTTCTGACTAGGACCATTTTATATTAAAAGTGTAGCCAAGTACCCCCACAAAGGCATTTACTGAGTTTCTCTGTGTATTACCCTACTGCAAGGTCCAGACTAGGAGTATAAGCTTGGCTAATATACCAGTAACATCAGATGCACCAGCAGCAATTATGTAGCTACAGTAATGAAACCTTTTACATCCACCACGACTATCACAAGAATATCCTGATGTGTCTCTTTCTCCTTTCTGTGTTCTTACATTCTGGTTATACTGTTCCACTTCAAACAACGTTTACAAAGTTTCTTATCCATCTGTGAGGAATGTAATGACAGCTCAGCAGCAAGCAGTACTGTCAAAAGCTTCCACGGGACCTTCGAGCTGCACTGCAGCTCTGGAAGTAGGTCAGTCACTACATGGGATGACAGAAATCTGACACAACACCATGAGTGTGTTTGTATTCAGCATCAGTGTCAGAAAAGTGTCACCCCGAGTGTCGTCGTCTCTACGTTAAGTGTCCTGAGATGAAATGTGCTGTGATTTGGTGTTTTATCAATAAAATTGTAAAGACTTTCATTGATTGGTGCAGACTAACTGTTCTAAGAGGGCGGTTGTGGGTAGAAGATAGACACTGCCAGTCAAGAGACACCGACCCTAAACCCACAAGGGGCATCCTGAGGATTTGGGAAACCGCTGGAGCTGAGATGAACTGATAAATCAATAGCCTTGCTTTAAGCACAATATCTCCTTTATCAAAGCACCTGATTTGATCCAAACACAGCATCTGTCAATCATACAGTATGCTCCATGCACTACTCTATTCATGCATATCATAAAATTTGACTTATGGTAGATTTTTATTATGTTTTTATTGATAAAAAAAAAAAATCATACTTTTGAAAATACTGACAAATGATTATCAGCACTATCAGCAGCTTTGCCTTCCTGTAGGTTGTGTGCTTACCTGTGTTGGGAAGCATTGCTAGGGGAATACAAGAGCCTTCCTGGTCTGTCGATGGTGAGGACAACAGTGTCTTGGCAAGGACGGCAGAGATGGGCTGAACCAACAAAGATGTCAGACTTCCTCCAGCGTCTTTTGACAACCCAGCTAAAAGAAAAAAAACCAGAAGCAGAAACCTGAGAGGCTACAGCAAAAACAGAGTCCGCAGTAAACTGTCTGCCATTACTGAGACAATATAAACCCTTCACTCACACTTCTGTCACTCTCTGTAGTTATTATATATTGCACTGTGATATTCATTTTCTGACACTTCCTACCTAAAAAGATTATGTAGGGAGAAGATTATTTTTTTCCACCAAATTCCTGTAATGTGACCAAAGGGGATAATACATGGAGTCCCTCAAGGTTCTAATTTGGAGTCCCTATTATTTACTAAGCTAACACTGAAAACATTCAGGAGTTATGATTGTTTTGTTTTTTTTGTTATAACACCAACTGCATTTGTTAAAACCTTGGACTTTAAATTATTGAAATTTTATGTATAACATTTCTGGATGACATGAAATAATTTACATTTTTGTTCTTAAAATGCTAATTTAGTTTTCATTTTTCATGTTTATTCTAAATGGTATACTACAATAAAAACAAAATAATGTGGCTATTAGACCTTCATCCCCCCAAATTTAGGGTACATTTACTGTAACTGTAACGTTTGGCCAACTCTGAAGGTTCAGGAGAAAGTTCAGAGCTGGACTAATAATAAAAAATGCAACGAATAATAACTAATAACAGGTAATGGTAATAAAAGCTCAGGGCTAGGGGAGGTACACAACAGATGGATATAAAACAGACAAATGACAGAATTAACTGAAACTAATGATGTTGAAGCAACCAAAGCAGGGAAACAGAAGAAGCAAAGCAACCAGTGACACGCACAAGTTATTACTAAAATAATACAGGAAGTGACAACAAAGAAACTAAAGCATAGACAGAACAGATTGAGACAGACTATAGAATCACAGACAAAGGTAAAATAAAAATAATAATTCAGAAAAAACTAATAAAAATTAAACACTGGTTTTAAGTTGTTTCCCCATTTCCTGACCCCAGTTTAATAAACTAAAAATAAAAGGAGAGATTATGAGTATAATACAGACTGTACACTCAGTATAGTCCAGGATACGCAGTACAGCTACAACAAGGCGTAATGGGGCAGTTTGTTGTTAACAGATGCAGCATTTAATTGGTTACTGACACAATCTGAAACAGACTCACTGTCATCAGATGATATTTCAAGACAGTTCAAATGTCTTTTTGTTTACTGTGAAGAGGATATATCAATATGACGGAAATATAATTTATCTTATGCTACCCCTGCACAGGATACTATTCATCAAAACAAAAATGACATGGAGAGAATAAAAACACTGAAATCTGCCACATGATGAAGCATACAGTATTTGTCTGCACCACATGCTTCTTATTTCAACATTCAGTTGATCATTATGGGCAGCAGGGTCTGATCAGCCTGGCTGTACTCTTATCACTACCAGAGATGCTGTTTGTCCTTCACAGGCTCCCATCCGTCCAGGGAAAAGGTGCGTCTGTGTTTCAGGGCACCTGTTATATCTATTCCCATCACCATTGTGTCTTTTTTGGGCCTTTTGTCCTTCCAGACTAAAACATTCAGCCGTATGGACCGTTCAGCCATCTCCTTTTGTTTTGTGCTCATTAAGAGAATAAAATTCAGTCCTTATCCTCACGTCAGGTCCATGCAGGCTCAGTTCAGAGCACCTGGGTGCTGGGTGTAGATGACTATTATGACTGTCTGCAACACTGAAAGGCTTAAAATAGCTACTACTACTACTACTGTACACCTCCAATTAACCACTGCTGCAAAAATCCGATCATCACTTTCAGATTCATATTGTTTTCTAATTCGGGTAAACTAAAAAAAGGAGATTCTCATTTAGGAAAGAAGGACAGCCTGCAAACTCTAAAAGGTCACTTTAAATGTGTTGTTCCACAACACTGCAATGAGAGCGAAGGAAGGCTAAACTTCTGATTTATCAGCTACGTTCTAATCCTCACTTATGGTCATGAGCTCTGGGAAGTGAGTGAAATAATTAGACTGTGGATGCAAGCAGCTGAAACGGGTTTCCTCTGTAGGGTGGTTGGGCTCAGCCTTAGACGTAGGGTAAGGAGCTTAGAGTAGAGCCTCTGCTCCTCTGCATGAAAGAGAGTCAGCTGAGGAGTTTCAGGCATCTCCGGATGCCTCCTAGATGTCTTCCCTTGGAGGTCTTACTGGCACACCCAGCCAGAAAGAGGCTCCAGGGTAGCCTGTGAGCACATTGGAGAGATTATATAACTCATCTGGCCTGGGAAAGTCTCAGGATCCCCCAGGAAGGACTGGAATATGTTGCTGGGAAGCACAACATCTGGAATACCCTGCTGCTGCCAAAGCTACCCAACCTCAGATAAGAAGAGGAGGAGCAGACAGATGTATATGTTACTTTAAAAGAAAGAAAGAAAAAAAATAGCACATATGGTATATTTATTCAATACCTTCTGGTTACCATTTGACAGAAAAAAGTCTCAGTGAGTGCAGCGACATGACATCATTAAACAATAAAAGAGTCATCAAATGGTTCATTCTTCTACAGTATGTAACAAACTGAAAATAAAGACAATGGCTGCATTTGATTTGTCCCTTGGTCAAGAAAAATCTAGCTGCAGCATATCAGCGATGTCTAATTACGTAGCAGTAGGTATACAGATGTTTCGATCCACATCAAGTGCACATTTTTGAAATCATGGAAACAACAAATCAACAAGAGATCCATCAAATTTCTCAACATCGTATCTAATTCAGGGTCACGGGGGAGTGAAACCTCACCCAGCCGGACGGGTCACCAGCCTAACACAGGGCTCAACAGAATTTATGGAAATCATATTGTTTAAGAGGCAGAAAGAGTGCAATTGCATATATATATAGCAATGGAAATCAGATATTTTATAAAACAGGCAATTAAAAATATGAGAAAAAATATTTTGAAAACGTTTCAGTCTTAAATCTAATACATCTCTTTTCCATTGCATCATAAAATGGCAGCATGTACACACAGTGCATGTACTGAATAAAAATGAAAAGCTCTGACATGCATCCAGTATAATTAATAATTATTGTGAATTCCTCAGCATAAACAGGCAAAATTCAGAGTTAATCTGAAATCTAAAAGTGAGAGTGTAGTCATGACATTTGCACATGACTTCAACAAGCTAATTACCATTTATATGGTTCTGATTTACCACCACATACATTTACGAGCTGTTAAAGTACTTCAGCCAGAGCCGCTGATTAGTGAGCTATGATCAAACAAACAAAGGTGCAGGATTTGTGTTCACATTTGTAATGTATGCATTACTGTTAGATGGCTGCTGTCCATATACCCATTCACTACCAGTGACTGTAACACCTACAGTCACGTGAACAGGAAAGGTCCACAGGATGCTGAAAAACCAAATACACCACAGGATTCAGTAGATTATAGAACCACATTTAGCAGCAGTAACTTGAAGTAATCATTATCTGTATCAGTCTCTCACATTGTTGTGGAGGAACTTTGGTCCACTCCTCTTTACAACATCGCTTCAGTTCACTGAACTTTGCAGACATTCATACTGTATATGCACAGCTCTCGTTATCAGACTGAGGTCTAGTCTATGACTGGGTCACTGGAGTATCTTGGTTCTTCTCTTTTTCAGCCGTCATGGTGTAGATTTGCTGCTGTGCTGTTATCATTGATGACCCGGCTAAAGCCAAGCTGTGGTAGCGGGACAGATGGCCTCACATTTGACTCTAGAATACTTTGGTCTACTGAGGAGTTCGTGGTCAGTGGCTTCTGGTCCAGGTCCTGTATCTGAAGAACAAGTCATCACTCTTCCACACTTCCACCACTGTGACTGACAGTTGGTACGAGGCATTTGTGTTGATAAGCTGTGTTTGTTTTTCATCAAACATGCCACTGTAAATTATTGCCAAACATCCTCGCTCTGGATGTCCGTCAAAAGGAAATTATTCCAGGAGTCTTGTGGTTTGTTCAGAAGTTCACAAACCTGAGCTGTGCTGTAATGTTCCTTTGAGAGAGTAGAGGCTTCCTCCAGGCAACACTACCAAACAAGCTGTACTTTGTCATGTTATATTTCATGTACTGAAATGTAAATTAACATTTGATCTCTCATGTTTGAGCTGTACAGTTTGATTTTGTTTTTATTTTTTGCACGGTCTGGCCGTGCGGTGAATTCACTCGGACCCCTCCGAATGCTCTAGATGAGCAAAGTGCCCAAACGTCTGCTTTAAAGAGGTTCTCACACTTACTGATGATCAATTAATCAAGTGCATTAGATTTTTAATTAGCCTCTTCATTTCTATGGAAGCAGG
This sequence comes from Archocentrus centrarchus, assembly GCF_007364275.1. Lineage (NCBI taxonomy): Eukaryota > Metazoa > Chordata > Actinopteri > Cichliformes > Cichlidae > Archocentrus > Archocentrus centrarchus. The sequence continues at coordinate 1,859,572 of NC_044349.1, forward strand.
AGTGTGTTTACACAAAAAGCACATGATTGTAAATCTATGGTTCCAGTTTCAACAAGAAACACACAAAAGTAAATACTCCAATTCTACAGCTATTTTTAAAAAAAATAAAAGCATAAAATATTTTTTAAGAGTCCAGTGTTTCCGAGATGTTTCTTTAATGTCAGTTCATCAGTCAGGTTAGGAAGAAAATAAAATATCCTGCTGTATTTTTTTTCCCACTCTTTGTCATAGTTGAACTACAATATGTTCACAAATAAATGGGATTTTCAATCACCCATAGCCAGCAGTCATAACTCATTACAAAGGCATGCTCTTTGGTCCCTAATATCTCATTTCCTCAGCCAGTTGCTTCTTGTATACTCCATTAACTTAAGCATATTGTTACTTCTCTGCTTCTCTTGCAGCTGATCTATCCACACTAAGTTTGAGAATAATCTATACTCCAAACTTAAAAGAGAGGCCGAGTTCAGCAACCACTGAAAAATCCCTTGTGGTTTCTTTGAACCAAATTTAAAGTCAATAGCTTTCTGCAGCTGGTCTTGAGTGTCACAGCAGCATTCCAGCTCCACAGGATGATTAATAATCCATGAACGACATGGGAGACAAGACAAGAGGGAGAGGGGGGGACAGGAAGAGGCAGGGGTTGAAGAAATGAGAATGGGGAATAAGGCAAAAAGTACAGACGGAAGGGGAGGTCAGGAGATGGATGAAAAGATGGGAGAAAGAATGCCCTGAGAGGAAAAAAGATGAGAGGTTAGAGAAGAGGATAAGGGATAAGACAAGAAGTGAGTAGTAGAATGAAGTGACAATATAGGAGAAGGTTGAGAGAAGATGAACACAGGGGAAGAAGAGGACAGATGAGATGGAGGATGGAGGAACAGAAAGATGCTGCAGCCAGAGTAAGAAAAAGGAGGAAAATGGTGTGGGAGAAGCATGACAGCACGAACAGAAATGCTGCACAACAAGAAGGGCACAAAGTTTTATGGATTCACAAAGAAACACAAAATAAGAAATAAGTAAAATTACATTTCTTAAGCAGTTCCCGATTAACTTAAGAATTTTAAGCAGATGACCACACAGTAATTTAAATATCGATTATTATCTTTGTTCCCTTATTTGTGCATCTTTCTTAATAGTTAGGATAAAAACAAACTCCATTACAGCTCGGTCACCTGATACATGTTTGTGTAAGCAGCTGGTGCCTTAATTACACCTGAGAGAAGGCATAAGGGTCCCGTCACACCATCATTTACTCGCAGCCGTGCCATTCATTTTGCAGTAACCTGCCCTGCAAAGGAGGGCTGTAAAGTTACTGTCCTGTTAGGAGCTGAGCTAACAAACTCACAGTTTACCAGCTAGTTAGTTCAGAGTTAGTTCATCTCCTTCAGTGTTGTTACCAGATGGAATTATGTACAATCCTGGAAACCAAATACCACAGAAACCATACGGTTGGCTCTGTTTACTCTATGTGCCCATGACACTTTCTGGCACACGCATTTTATATTGGTTAATATAGTTACAGTTACTGATTAGCCTAGTGTACACTGAAGAGTGACAAATGAAAGGAAATATAAAGTATCATCAGATTTCATAGTGTTTGTGTGTGCTATGCTACAAGGGTCACTGTGTCAGATAAGGATATTATAGAAACGCTTGTCTTTTCATGGCTGAGCACAGACAACAAATCACTTCTTGATCACTTCCTGTCTTTTATGATGTGTCACTGTGAAGGAGTCGCTAGCTAACAATGTCTGGGAAAAGAAACGAGACAGCAACACAATGAGTGTGTATGACAGTGTTCTGTGTGTCTGCCTAACTACACTGGAAACATTGTTACTCTTACTTTACATTCACTCCACGTTACAGTTTTACTGAATGTTAAAATCCTCCACATCTGGTGACACAGCCTCAAATGAAAACTCTGTCAGGATGCTGTGAGCCACCCGTGGTGCGGCTTTGGTTAATGTCTGTTACAACAACATATGCAGTACGTGATGAAAGTAGAAACTGGATCAACAGTACATGGACTCCAGTACCAGTTAAAAGTTTGGACACCAAACCTTTGACTGTGTTTCTGTTGGAGCCAAAAGTTGACCCTAAATCTCAAATATGTGATTCAACAGACTTAAGATCTAGTGACTGCAAAGGCCACAGCAGAAGATTCATCTCACGGTCATCATTGACCAACAACTTAAATAAGAAAAGAAATTTAAATATAAATTTCCTCAACAGCCACAGCTCACTGTCGGGGTCAAGCAGTCAGGCCTGCATAATCCTCTGTGGTGTACATGTAGTCATTCACTTGTCAAGAATATGGTGAATAAAAAGATGGCTCATTTGACCTTTCTCTCTACATATCATGTGGAAAAAAGTGTGCATAGTTTTAGTACTTCAACTCTACTTCAACATCCTTTGCAATGTTCTTGGTGATACGGTCACGTCCTGCATCTGACTGTCAGGGCAGTCCGAGCTTCTGTTTTTATATACACCATGTATGCACAAACAGTTTTCAGCTCTATTTCCTGAAATCTTTCCTATAGATCTAAATGTACTGTAGGTGGTTTTTTTTGTCACTCTTTCTATTAAAATAGCCAGTTTATTTGGGGCTGCACCAAAATAAACCCACTTTCAGCAAGTTTTCCTCTTGCCAGCCTGACTCAGTCATTTGGGCTCGGTCAACATTTCTGTTTAACACAAAGTATCCTCAGATTTAATTGATTAATTGTACCGTGCAGTGGAGCTCTGTGGAGGCATCTGTATTAGGTGTGTTTCATCTCACCTTTTCACCCCCGAGGGGGTAACAGGGGATTGTTTTTATTTGGTATGTTTGTTTGTCAACAAAAATGAAGCAAAACCACCCGTCTGATTCATACAGAATTTGATTTAAAGATGGCCAGTGACCCCTAGATCACCTGATTAAATTTTTGCCATAATTGTGTCAAGGTAAAGAAAAAGTCCCCACCTTTGGTCCTTTGGAGTTGATAGACGCGCCGGCGTGTCCAAATGACATCGACGATTTAAGATGACGATGCAACTGGACGCACCCTCAGCGAGACTCAACTTCAACATGACTTATGATCAATAATTTACGACGTGCTCTTTCAGGCAGGAAGAAATGGTAAAAACTGGATCTTTGCTAGCAGAAAGTGCTTGTGAGCAAACAAACAAAAAGATCCTGACATCTCCTTTCCTATTGGTGGAAAAATGCACGACATCAACCAATCAAAAAAAATTATAGGGCAACATGTGACATTTGGCTGCTGAGGAACAGGTGAAAGTTGTGAGAGTGACACAAAAAAGACCGACAGCAATATTGATTGTGAGTTTTGAAATTTGAGACATTTTAGCGTGTTCAGAGTGTAGTGTAGTGTGTTTAGTGTGTTGTGTAGTCATGGACGAGGCAGATGCTGCCAAAAAGCCACCAAAGGCAGATTCAATGTAAACGCTGTCCCCAGGTGTACAACAGGAGGAGGGACACACCTGGAAGTGTCAGGCATGTGATGGCGCCCTCTGTCTGTGGGGGACAGGAACTGTTTTTTGGAGTGGCACAAATAATTTATATGGCATCTTATTGTGACACCTGACTGTTCTGTAAATAGTTGTACAAAGAACACCTGAGGCATTACCTGCATTTGAATGTAAATAGTTTGTTGTTTGCTAAATTTGTACATATATTTTTTTTAAAATTACAAGTTAGATCTGTATTTTAAGTTATGTTCATTAAACATATTTCTGGTTTTCACTGTAAAAAAAAAACTTTTCTATTCTACTTGGATTTTATTGTGTGTGATTTTAGCTCCAATGTGTTAATGAAGGGTGTCAAAATGATAAAATAACTGTACAGTCACATGTGAGGTTGTGCTGAAAAGAATGATACCAAACAAGGTGAGATGAACAGTTTTTAAGGTGAAATATGAAGGTAAAATTAACAGTAGTCAAAAACAGCCAGTTCTACCCCAGACTCCAACACAGGGCAAAATTAAAAAGAAAAATCATTTCGGATTCATCTGATATTTGTGGAGGGCCAGAACTGGTGCCAAGCTGAACGCCATCTGGATCAGATCTACATTCTGGATTCGCAGGCTACTCGAATTTAACATGGAAAACTCCATTTAATGCATATTTTTGTCCATATCCTCATTTGCTGCAATAAGAAGTTTATAACTAGTGTCCATGGATATGTAACGTGTGACTGGGATATGATCTGGATCCAGATCACTCAGTTCCCCTATTATCGCCCACCCAATAAATCCTGTATTTTCTCATTATAACAGAGAAAGCTTTTACAAAAAATGAAAATGACCATAAAATGAAACTTTTTTTACTTTTTTAAACTTGTTTAAAACGTGTTTGGAGAGTGAGGTGTTTGTGAGATGGGAAAAGTTTAAATCAGCTAAAATGTTAGCTGGGGGCGGGGTTTGTTGTGCCACTTGTTTTGTTTTTTTTGTTTTTTTTTAATATTTACCATATTAGACATTAAGCTCGTTAAAAGAACCTTTGACTGAGCAATCACACCAGATGGGGGTGAACTCTGAATCCATCACATAATGGTGAAGTCACTGTCAGGTCTGTTCATCACCAAGTGAAAGCAAATAAAGTTAGTGGCTCATAGTGAAATCAGGACGTTTCCTATGTTAGGTTATTTATTTATTTTTAAATATATGATGCTGTGTGTTATACTTTCACACACTGTCTTCTCCTCCTTTACTGGAGGTTTTTTCCTCTGGACTTTCGCTTCAGCCCTTCTTCTCTTTTCTCCATCGTCTGAATGTTCAGCAAAGCAAGAACTCAGTAAATCAATACCTGGGCAGCATCCACGCTCAGTAAATCAGTCTTTCCATTACTGGACACTGATATTAACTGATACCTGGATTGACAGACTGGCTCTATAGGGCAATGATTCTTTGTGCGAGTTTGCTTGTGTGTCTGTGTGCAGACCAGGGCAGGGCTCTGACATCTTGACATATCACAGAGGCAAGACCAGCGTCTGTGGTGTGCAGGGCAGGCAGAAATCATCAAATCATTTAGATGAAAAACTGTCAAGAAGTAGATGTTTTACGAATTGAGAAAATTTCCAGTGTGTGTGTATCAGAGCTGGATGATGTACTGGACGAACCAAACTGTTCTTATTCTATTATTTCTCCAGTGCAGCGAGGAAATGTGAGTGTGTTATTTTATTTCTGATCAGCTGTTTGAAACAATTTATATGCCACATGTCACAAAAAACACTTTTCAAACAGCTGTTTAAAATAATAAATATAACTAGATCATTTCAATCTTTTTAATGTGCTAATTTTTTATAGAAAGATTTTCATGCTTGTTTTTTGTTTTATGTGAGTGGTGATTGTGTCTGATGACTGTTATAACATCTGGATTTAGGAAGTGCTGGTTCACAGTAGCAGTAATTGTAACAAGATATTTTATGCTTGTCCCAGAGAGAAATATGTAAATGAGAACTGGCTTTATTGGAAATGCAGCTGCATTAAAATATCGGAAATTGGCATCAAAGTCAAAAAAAAAAAAAAAAAAATCAAAGTAGATATTTAATCCATCTGGGGGGGGGGGGGGGGGGGGGGCTTTATACCTGTGTTACATAGCGATGTTGACAGATTTCCCCTGGGGACTATGTGCAGCACCTCAGTTGCACCAGTGAGCAGGTTCAGTAACCTTATCTGTACTAAAACTAGTAGCTAGTACATGTATAAGGGAACTGCTAAAAGTAGCAGTAGGGTAGTAGTAGTAGTAGCAGTAGGGTAGTAGTAGCCATAAGAAGAGCAGAGAGGTGTTGATTTTAGGTGGATGAAAATGCAGGAAAGATAAAACCCCTTCAGGAGCATTCTCCATGTGCTACAGATGAGCTCAGACTGTCACTGCTGCAGTGTTAAACCTGAGCTTCGATGCTGAAGCATGTGGGATGTGTGTAAAACCAGCTGAGGAAGCAATTACAGGGGTAGTTGGTTTCAAGGCATTTGAAAGTGTCTGAACATTTACAAGTACCTCTGTAGTGATTTGCATTTCATATACAGTATATGCACGGGCATTATTTTAATGTATGCATTCATTTATTCCCCAGCAGAGTTCAAGTGTATCAGAATTTAGCAGAAAATATGATTCTGCTTGGCTCTTAATTACCACAGAGTTGGCAAATTATTTAATAGCTTGTTTGGAGCTAAAGTTAATTAAGCTTTTTGCTCAGTTTCAGGAGCCCCAAGAAAATGCTTTTATATTCACAACATGAATAGATCAACATGGCCATAAAGGAAACATGGCTGTTATCTCTACAAAAATATGGGGTGACAATATCTCACATATCATCTTATTGTTTCAAATCCCAGAAATAATTACAGTAAAATATTAAAATACAAAAAATCTCAAAAGCAAACTCCCTGAAATATGAATCATAATAGATTATAGTACTTTGCTAAATGCCTTATGTAATATAATAAATCACTCATAAAACAGTAAATAACTGGGACCGCCATAGATTTTAGAGCATATAGCAGACAATGGCTGCATACAGTTTGGCCTAGGCTGGATTGTGGCTCAGCTGACAGAGTGAGTTAGCAGCATTTCATCTTTAAACTAAATCCTGTAGGTACGCTGACGTAACCAAAGGAAAATAAAAACACTTTATTACATCGTTGAAACACATCTGCTTCCACTTATGTCTTTTAAAATGTTTATATTGGAACATTACTTTTGTCTTTTGGAAGAAGAGTGACTGTAACTGTGGTGCTTAAAGGCCAATTACACAAATAAACTGGAGGGGCAACAAGGTTTACACAAAGTTTTGTGTTTTTTTTTTGTCGCAGTGTATCTAAGATAGCAGGAGCCTCACCAAATGATAATACAGCATAACACATCTGAAGCTAAGACATCTAAACAATATAAGAAATTATTTGATCTTTAAAACAGTATACCATTTGTTATGCTTATATGCCCTACCATACAACGATATCTACCCCGTACCAGATAGTAAAACACCTCATCAAACAAAGTATACAATATTCACATTCCCAGCTGATACCCCAGCAAATATGCAACCATTAGATACAGAACATCACTGTCTGGCAAAAAGAAAACAATTCATTGTCTCAGTCAGGTGCACTGGTGCAGCGGGGGTATTAACACCTCAATAAAACAAATCTAAAGACAGTACACGTTTGGCACTTTGCACAGGATTTAGGACATAGTTACTGGTCGGTTATATTCTTATTTGTTATACATGCTTCACAAAAAGTGCCCATTCACACACACTTGTGTCGCAGCAATCAATAATAATAATCTGACTTCAGTTTATATAGAGGGAGGAGAGATTACCTTCATGTTTATTGCAATGTGCAATCTGCACCCAAGTCAGAAACAACTACCCACTGCTGCTAATACACAGCACCTGAAAAGACAGCATGCAATCAGAAAGCTGCTAATGAACAATCCCAGACCCAGAATGATGTGAAAGCTCAGTGACAAAAACACAAGTGAGCAATCAGCACTGCAGTTCTACCTGCTCCCCTTTTTTTCTCACCAGAATCGCTGCGGACAAAATGTTTTCTGTGAAGTCCTCTTTACACCATTACTGTCAGCTTTGTGTTGCACAGTTAAACACAAAATGAAAGATTTTGTGTGTCCTCATTAGGATAGGGACCTGTGCCTGTGTGTGGGCATGTAGCCCAAGGCTTATGTTGTTAACTGGTAAATGTGTCACAATGCATCCTCAGTCATGTTGCAGTTGTTGTAACACAGTAAACAGTGTAACAGTGTTACTTTCTAAGGGGTAAAAAATGCAATCCACTGATTTTGTTTATATAAAATGATAATGGGTAATTAAGCAAATCTATAGTGAGTTAATTTAAATGGAAAAATCTTGTGTAAAGACAGTTTAAAACTCGCCTGCGGTGAAGCTATAAATATACACGGGGCACCTTTACACAGTCTGCAGCTCGGGTCCTGTGGGCTGTGGGAGACTCCGGTCTCTGTGGATCCGCCTCTATGGACGAGAGCCTGTTGTTGTGCTGCCACGATCACAGCCTCTGTGCCGGCCTTTACTAGTCATTTCTTGATGTCAGCGCTTCCTCTGTTGTCAATGCTTCACCCCATGCAGGGGGGGGCTTGGTCTTCCATGATAGTTCCTCTTCACTATCGGTCTTCCTCTGCCTGAGGCACTCTTGGAGCAACTCAACTCGGGGGGTCATTTTCCTGATGCATTCATGGATGGTCCATGGTTCCTCCCGGATTGTGGCTCGGACACTCGTCAACATTAGAGCCACCAAGGGGGTCATTTTTATTTAAAAATGATGTAAGGCTTTTAAAATAAAACCCCATCATCTCATATTTCATGACTTTTCCTAAAATCATCACTTATACCCAGAACAACTGATGTCATTTTAACCCCACAGAAATTAATTGCGGCATGCCAGGTTGCCTAGCAACTGTCATTGTTTACACACATTTTGATGTGAATGCTTTTTTAACATGAGCTAGAGGTAGCTGGATGTGACTGATAAATAATTATATAGGGAAATGTGGTTAGATAATAGATGATAAAAGGGCTGAACGGGTTGTTGATGGGATGTTGAGCTGGGTCGGAGCAGCGGGGAACCGTGGCTGAACTGAGCACACAGTCCAGAGTGTGGAGAACCAATCGGAGGAAAAAAAGAGTGAAATCTGGTGCAGAACAGCTGAACTGGGTGGATTTCAGGCCTAAAGAGCAGAGCAGAGGAGGTGAAGGGCTGCAGTCAGTGCAGGGTTCGTACGGGTGCTGGAAATAGTGCTTAAAACTTCTTGAAATTGTAAACAAATAACTATCTGATTGAATAGTTTGCTTATGAGATGGAGAAATAAAATGAGTTGGAAAGTCTAAAATGAAAATTTCTCTGCCTGGGGCTGGCCTGCACGTCTGTGCTGGTCTGTTTGCAAAATCTGCAAAAATTATTTGCACCTTTTCACAGTGGCATCTCGAGTCATATGAAAGGTGAGTAATTGTAGGTACTGTACACGTTACACAGTAATGCTAATTTATTTTTTTTCCTGCTAGCTAGCAAATACATGGGCTAAATTATTGAGATGCACCGTGTGATGCAATGTGATACTGCTAGTATAGCATGTTATGATGTGGTAATTTATGGAATATGCTGTGAACTTGGCCAACATCAACTTTGTTATTTCCCAAACTGAATGCATGACCAGCCAACTAAAGGTTTTCAGAGTAAAGATTGTAGTAGCATTACTCTGTATATTAACACATTTTGCAATCTGCAGCTTTTTTCTACTTGGTTCCTTTGGGAACACCTGGGGGTTTCACTAAGTAGGTAACCGCAAAATCGCAAGGGGTGCTGCCGTCGTGACCACGGCAATTTGTGTGACCTGACCAGGAAGTCGGTGTTTGAGATTTCCCATTTCACGATTCCCGCATGTGTAGTACGATCGGTTTTGCTACCAGTTACGAAAGTTCGATTGAGTCACCAAAAAAAAAAAAAAAAAAGTGTTATTTGGTTGCTGCGCTGTGAACGTTCAGGGAAATATGAATGAGACTGCTGACAGTCTGCATCATTTTATCACTATCACTGAATTTATTTTTAAGTGTTATGCTTCCAAAAACAATTGCATCAATATCTGAGTGTATACAAACATTTACAAATGTAAATTTAAATCAGGTGTTACTGTATGCGGGTGTTACCCAACATTGGCTCCCATAGAAACCTGAATTTCAGTACAATTCCTATATTTTTCATTAATTTTGATGAGCCGAGATGATTTGCCATGCCAAAAAAACCCCAGGGCCAAAGTTTTGTATTATTCTGATGACTAATAACAAAAGTAGACAGGATTACATATGAGGACCCGGCCTTAATGATGCACTTCTGTAATGCAAATTCTGGGACAAAAAGGCGAAGGTCACTCTCATTGAATTGCCATATCTTAGTCATTTTTTAGAATTTTTCAATAATTAAAAAAGCTTAGTGCTTCTGAGTCTCAGAGGCTTCCATTAGACCAAAATTTGTGATGATCAGAAGACTTTGAATTTTTTGGTGGGTACCTAGCCATAAGAATGAAAGTATTAGATTACCGTCCACTGCCCGCATATCTAAATTGCTCCCACCAAAATATTTCAGTATTCAGGAAAACATTCATTATTCGAACAAAAATCTATCAGCAGTCACAGCCAGGGACAAAAACACAGCAAAATGTAGTCTGCAGCCTGTTTTCCCATATCTGTGAATACATACCGTAACATGTATAAAGTACAGGGGACCGATGCTTGGGTTAGATTATCTGATTGGTTGCAGTGGTTACATGTGGGTTGTATTAAAGAATGCTATGGGCAGTCTTTAAAGGTGTTAAAGTCCTGTGTAATCAGTGGCTGAGCTCAGGCTTGTTTCTGCTTCTACCACGTCTACGCAATAAACGCCTTTATCTAGCAACACCCATAGATGCTAGATTATACTTTAAGGCCACTTTCCTCTTGTTTTCACGTCCTCGTACTATTTTAAATAATAACATCATAGCTGACACATTAAATAAATACATATCAGGTAGCGTTTGCACTGTCAAAGTATTCTGTGTTGAAGTGAACTGACCGAGTCTCTCCCAGTCAGTGCTCCTCTCCATGCCTGTACAGCATGTAATTAGCAGAAAGAGATTAAACACTTTAAAGGTGATGATTTAGGACTTCAATAATAATACAGACAGCAACATAGTTAAATATCTTACTGATTGCTGTATCTTTTTTTTTTTTTTTAAATAACATTTCCTCCTATTTTGGGTGTTATTGGGAAGAAGCATCAGTATCTGATAAGATGACTTATGAATCCAGGTCATGCACTGTGGGATTTTTTCCAGTGGACAAACAGCACCTCAAACAGCACAGCTACCTCAGCAGGGTAGAGAGTGACAGTGCAGAAGCAGCAAGAGTCGCCTCTCTACCATCCACAGAGTTGGCTGATCCACATCAGACTACCATCAGCACCACAAGCACCATTTCATCATTTGTTACCACAAATTCAACACTAAAAGCAAAAATATGCTGGGTAAGTTGTAACCAGCCACTTTTGTGGCTGGTTACAACTTGAGAGAACATTTTCAACTGGTGAGAACATTTTCAGAAAAGCAGTTTACTGCTGGCGAGGGGAAAGTGGCATCTTTCACCATGTTTGGGATTGATCCTCACCTCTCTTCCTGAATGAAAGCTAAAGCCAAGAAAGAGTCAGGATATGCACTTCTATTTGATGAAAATCAAAACGAAGAAATGTCAGCTTGACATGCACATGAGATTCTGGAGTGATAACCAAGTAAACTCAGTTTTCATGGGCCACCACACTGCAGGACAAAGTGTGTTCTGATGTAGGCTTCCAGATCCAGCTGTCAATGGATGGCCCAAAGGTAAATTGGAATCAATTACTTATTGGACACTGTGATCTTGAGATCAGGGAGCTTGGAGAGGCTGAGGTATGCTCTGGAGAGAAGAGGAATTAAAGTTTGTTGAAGAAAGACAGAAGACGTGTGTCAATGAACGGGAGACAGGTGTAACACTGAAGAAGGAGGCGGCGGGGCAGTGAAGGTAGACAAGTTTAAATACCTGGGTTTAGATGTGAGAAAGTTTGTGAGGAGGGATTTGTGACAGAAGGAGAGCAGCAAGAGTGAAAGGGAAGGTTTACAAGATGGTAGTGAGACCTGCTATGATGAATAGTTTGGAGATGGTGATGATAACAAAAAGAGAAGAGGCTGAGCTGGAGACGTTAAGATGAGAGTGACCAGAATGGATAGGATTAAAAATGAGTACATCAGAGGGACAACAGTTTGGCAACAAAGTTAGAGAGGACAGATATATTGGGCAAAGGATGTTGAATATGGAGCTGCCAGCTGGGAGGAAGAGAGGAAGAAGACCATGGAGAAGGTTGCAGTGAAGCCAAACATACAAAGGAGGTTACTTAGGAGCGGGTGAGATGGAGGCTGATGGTCCACTGTGGCGACCCCTAAAAGGACCAGCACACAGCTCTCGCTGTGAGTACAGCTGCCACCTGCCTGTTCTTCTAACTGCTTCAGCCAATGCAGTACAAAAGTGCTTCCCTTCAGCTGCTTTTTCGTTTCCTTGTTTTCCACTGAGTTGTCAGTTCTCTCACCAGCTAACACAAACTAATGTAAGTCTATTAGCAGCAACCAACCATCCAGCTCAGTGGCATCATGTTCTGTAGTGGTACAAAATGTCGTTAAACGTGTTCTAAAAACTTTAAATACTTATTTCTTAACCCAGCTTCACAGTTTTAAATCTATGTCAGACTTTTAGAGCAGGGCTACAGAGTGTAAATTAACATTTATATGTGTAACGTTTCATGTGCACTTTAAGGTCAATAAACAGAATTTGTAGAAATGAGCAAATTAAAGACTTTAACCTCATGGACTGGTGTCCACAGAGATGAAACATACAAACTCTGCAGATGTTAGATTATTGCTAATAAATACTGCCAGGAATGTAAAGCACTATCTATGTGACAACATTTACACTGTTTTGAAAAATGCAAATTAGTTACAATTGTGATGAGCATGTCAAAATATCGTATGGTAACTGTTCCACTTTTGCTGCAGTACAATATCAAGTTCATGGTTTCATTTTGAGTCTGAACACCTGAAGTGAACGGTTCCACTAAAGCTCCAGAAACGGATTCTCTGCACGCAGAGACACGCTCGTCTTTGTAGTCACACAAAGTCAACACTCAATATTTCGTAAATATTGGACTCCCACTGCACAACAAGAAGGCTTGATTCAGTACGACAGCATGACCACAGTCCTTAATACTGTGCATCACACAACATGCCACAAGGCATTGAACATCAGGCACCACATGGAGCACAAGCATTTGGCACGGGCCTTGTAGCCATCATTTAGTGTGAACGTGCATGTTCATGTTCTAAGATTCAATGAAGTTTTAGACATAAAACCAATGACATGGCAGGAATAACAACTTTTAAATGCTTTGCTAAGATGAGACTGAGGACATGACAGGAGAGATGGATTTAGAGAAGAGAGCTGAATTTCATTTTGTAAAGCGTGATAAAAATTTTTAAAAATCAATTCTTTTAAGGATCCGAACAGATTTTCTTTTATTTGCTGAATAGCGGTTTCTTTTAGGTACCTCCATCAGCCTGACCAAGGGTCTAGGGTTTTTCTTTTACTTTTAATTTTATGGAAACATCTATTCTAGGTTCTTATGTGACAGTATTGGCTTCCATAGACTCTAAATACCATTGTTTCTAATGTTATTCAACAAATCAGCAGCTAATGAACAGCAGCTCCACTGAGGCCCTGAATTCATCCTTCCTGTGTCTATCGAGCAAATACTGCCATGACGCTCTACTTCTGTCATTACTATCGTAGAGCATTAATGCCGGCTGTGTTTATTTGCCCTAAGCAACCGATGTACGCACTGTCCAGATGTGAGAAAGTGTGTTTGTTCAGCAGCTTTGCTTCAGACTGATCTCAGAGACCAGCAGGAAGTCCAGCTCTTTGGTTACATTTAAATTGATTCACATTCTGGGCAGAAATGCAGATTTTTTTTTTGCTCTCCTGCAGATGTGTTTGTGCCTTGTTGTACAACATTAAACTCATTTCAACCCATAAGCACCCACTCGTGTCTTTCCACTGACATTTTATTCTATCCATAATTCACCAACGTCCCACACCTGTTAAAGTTGACCCTACAATTAACATTGTAACAGAATGGCAATGATGATGACAAAATTAATAACCAAAGCTTATCTTGCTAGTGAAACGGATCCTGTATAGTTGGTTATCTTTGCCAAAAAAAGAAAAGAAGAGTAAATTATTTGGATCAAGATTACCATTCACTCCACAATAGATTTTTTTCATAAATGTATTAAGAAGAGTGGCTAAAGCAGTGCTATTATTGTACTGTACCCAGCTTTCTCCACACTCTAGACATTTTATTTAGGCCAAGGTTGGGAGCTTTCCTGGGGACATTGTGTGTGCTTTAAAATTTCTTGGGGAATAAAAGTCTTTGCCCAGAAGCATATCTAGCAAGAGACTCTCCCCAAAATATACCATCATCAGTCAGAGAGCAAGTATTAGGAAAATAAGTAAAGATGTGACTTGAGCAAGACTGTTAAAAGAGACCCATAGAAGTGCTTTCTATCCCTGCCTACTTGTAGAGAAGGACGGCAAAGGGTAAAAAGATATTTTCAATATTGTCATTATTATTTGTTTGAAGAAAACTGAATTAAAGTTATTTTAAGTTAGAAGTTAATTTGAATATGAACCACGCATGTGATTTAAAGTTAAGTCAAATCAAGTCTCTCAGATTCAATATCCTTTATTCAAGAAATCAATTTTCTTACCTGAGTGTTCCAAGAGAGTGCGACAAATTACATCTGAATAATTGTTTGCAGTGATCGCCCATTCACACAATCTTTAAACAGCTCTATCTTTTAAACTTAAATAATGAAACCATCTGTATTCTTATCTGATCTGAACTTTTTTCAACTCTGTGATGAATGTGAGGGGAAAAAACTTCCTTTGAGACATTTTAATGAACCACATAGAAACAGTAACAGATCTGTAACAATCACAGTGAGTACTGAGCAGTTTTAAAAACTGAAAATTTGGGGCTTTTGCTTTTGATTCGGGGGGGTGGAGGTTGGTCTTCCTCTTTCCCTCCTGCCTGGCAGCTCTATATTCAACACCCTTTGCCCACTATGTCCTCTGCTTATGTCCAAACCATCTCAGCTCTGCTCAGTGATTTAAACACTTCTTGTCCATCCTGGTGACTCTCAATGAAAATCTTAGCATCTTCAGCTCTGCCTCCTCTCTTTTTGTTAGTGCCACTGTCTTTAAACCGTACATCTTAGCAGGTCTCACTACCATCTTGCAAACCTGTCCTTTCACTCTTGCTGTCATCGTTCTGTCACCCCTGACACTCATCTCCACCCACTCCACTCTGCCTGTCTTCTTCACCCGTCTTGTGCACTGTGCACTTTGGATGGTTGATTACAAATATTTAAATTAATTTTCCTTCACCGAGTCTGCTCCTTGCAGCTTCATTGTTACCTCTGCCTCTCTCTCTCACCAGTGTTAATTTCATTGACGAAATATTTTCGTCACAGTTTTCGTCGACAACCCTTTTTTTTCATGACGATAATGAGACGATAACTAAATAAAAACTACCTAAAAGGATTAAAACGATGACGAAATTAATTGACACTTTCATCAACGAATGAAAACGAGATGAAAATGCTTGGTGGGGACGACATCCAATCAGAACTGATTACATTTTGTGACAGGGTGGGACAAGTTAGGAAAACATCCAATCAAACGCACAGATGCACAAATTTGCTCTAAACCTGGGAAGGACAAACTAGCCTGTGATTGGTCGTTCCTTCTGATAGAACTAAGTGATGTAACCAATGTCAGCAGGGAAAAAGAGAAGAGCCGATGTATGGACACATTTGTCCTTTGACGTGACAAACCAAACGATGTGTAAACCATGTGCGGCGACTATCTCGGGTAAAAACACGACAAATCTCAAACCAGTCACCCAGATCTCCATGCAAAGGTCAGCATTTTAATGTCATGCAGGGTAAAGTGTTTTTCCCAGTTTGTGTTTAGAGAAAATCTCCACACCGCGGTGGATTAGCCTTTATAATCTTAGTCCTGAACACTGCCCTGTACCTTTCAGAGCGTCCTGCTGTAAAACGCTCGTATATCTCAGTGAGGTGGTGTTAATGATCAGGTGTGTGGGAAGCAGGTGAAACACTAATGTTAATATTATTAATAATATTCCATAACTTTTAATGAATGTTTAATTTTGTGTAAGTGTGTATAATGACTAATTCAAGGGAAGTGAAGAAAAAGCATTTACATTTTACACCCTTTATATTTTAGTCACTAAATCGACTGTAGATTTAGTCGACTATATTCTTACCATAATTTATCGACTAAAACTAAAACTATTCAGATGACTAAATTATGACTAAAACTAAATCAAAATTTGCTGTCAAAATTAACACTGTCTCACACACACATATATTCTGTCCTGTTTCTACTGATTTCCATTCCTCTTACCTCCAGAGCATACCTCCACTTCTCCGGGCTCCCTACTGTCACTACAGACCACAGTGTCATCTGGGAACATCACAGTCCACGCAGACGCCTGCCTGACCTCATCTGTCAGCATGTCCATCACCACTGCAAACTAGAAGGAGCTCAGAACAGATCCCTGATGTAACCCCACTCTCAGACTGAACCCATGGGTCACCCCTACTCCACTCACCACTGTCTCGCTGTCCTAACACATGTCCTGCACCAGCCTCACATACTTCTCTGCCACTCCTGACTCCCTCGTGCAGCACTGCAGTTCCTCTCTTAGCACCCTTTCATCTGCTTCCTCTGGATCCACAAAGACACAGTGCTGCTCCTTCTGTCCTTCTCTTCACTTCTCCATCAGTGCTCTTCAAGGAAACATCACATCTGTAGTGCTCTCTCAGCATAAAGCCAAACTGCTGCTCTCTTTTCAGAACAGCATGTTATATAAATTGCTTTAGAACTGCTATACCTCATAATCAGCTCCCACCTTAATCCACAGCAGACAAGAAGAAGCAGCTGAAAGCTCAAAGTGACTATTATGTCTTAATAATACAAGATATCTTTTAGATAGATATTTTAATCATTCTAACTGCCAAGACATAAGGACTAATGTTTGTTTTTTTAACTGTGCTTTAGAACAGGGCTTATGGCATTTAAAAATGTTAATCACACAACAACCAGTACTATTCAAGTATAACAAATACCAGCCAGCAATTAATAATCCTTGCTAAGGTGTGAAAATGTATACTGGTGTGTTTGTGTATGTGTGTGATGTGTGAGAGACAAAGCAAGAGAGAAAGCAGAGAGCATGAACTTGCAGAGGTGGGAGTGAAACTGTGTAGGTGTGAAAGGAACGTTTCAGGATACTAGGCAGGAAATTTTAGATCCTTTCATACCAACTTAATCCTAACACTGAGGTGGAGACGCCACAATCGGGATGTGTGCTGCACATAACTGAAGGACGGTGAGTAGAGCAGTCACTCATTTTAAACACAAACACAAAATAAACCCTATTAAGTATGAACAACATTAAAACAAATGGTACGACTTTTACTTCCCGTAAAGCAGGTGGGAACGACCTGGGAGAAAAGTCATGCGGCGTTAGCACAGCGACTAGCAAAACTCTTGCTTCACCGCTGAGGGGGGGACCCTCCGCCCGGACATCGGGACGAAGTGGGGCATGATGGGAAGTTTGAGAACCACTGCTCTAAGGGAAGTGACGTTTAGACGCTTTTGACTACATATTTTTATAGCTTGCTCATAGGGGGTCGTTTTGACTGTTGGGCTTTCTCTGTTGGGCGACTGTTTGCTATGATTTGGCGCTATAAAAATAAAATTGAATTGAATTGATAATTTATAATTCAGACTTGGCAGAGATGTTATTTTGTGGGTTTTGATGCAGAATTATTTGACTGCCATATATTCGCTCAATGTGGTTATTTTGTTTTTGAGGTGGCGTTTAGCAGATTTTGCATCTGAACTTTTAATATATAATATATAAATTCAATTCTTCACACACATTCACGTTTTCTTACCTTTTCCATCCGTTCCAGGGAATTTGTCGAGGTTGAGCTGCCTCAACCGGCCTCTCTGTCTCATATGAGCAGCCATGTTTGCCAGCTGGTTCGGTGTTGTGCCAGAAACTGATCGTCTGCCAAAAACGTGATTTCCAGTGTTTGCCAAAGAATGATTGGCTGTGATCAATGGACCTTGAAACTTGTTGAGAATGGGGCTGACTTAACGGTTGAGGGTTTTTTTTCATGGTGAAAAATGTTAATAATATCAAATAAATTTCAATCCTACATCAGAAAAAGTGCAAAACCTACAATTACCTCGTCCAAAAATGTACTTTTTCTTGTCGATGTGCACAACATATTTTCACGTTAATTGGAACCAACACATTGGAGCACAGTATTTCACCCCCTCCCCACCAGACAGCTAAACGCACACACACCTTCATCTACACAGTAAAAACAAACAAACAAACAAACATCAAGTAGTGCAACACAACTGCTCTGCAGTGGGCCACTAGCAACATTGTTTTAATAGACTTTGATTGTGTTTTGATATTCCTGAGCTCCTGAAGTAGTGGATCCAGGGAATAACTAATCCTTCTCTAATGATGATGGTGTTTTAATGAAAGCTTAATGACACTCTTAACACCCTGGTGTACTAACTGTCAGTGTCTGCCAAAAACAGAGAAAGATGAGGCCAGAACCAAGACAAGAAGCAGGGGACAATGAAGAGAGACAAGACTATTACATGATGCATTAAAAGCAGCGAAGTCTCTGCACATGCTTCCTAAATCCCACATACACCTCTATCTTACACCTCTATGTTACCTGCCATGAAGTCCAGCCATGCGTTCCACAGAAATTTCAGAGTCCAGTAGACTTTGTCTCATCACGTATGAGACAAGCAGGCCAAATGGCCCTGAATGTTTAAATTGAATGGTTTATAACAACTTAATGGTGACTATTACAGATTAGTGCAGTTTGAGAATCTGCCAAAAATGTGTGCGTTAAAGCACATCTAGTCCTCAACATTTTTGGCAAATGATCTTATAAAGGGTAAGTGATCCCAGATTAAATTACAATAGTACATCATTGGGATTGTAGCAAGCAGAGCTTTTAGGGGAGTGCAAATCCCAAACTCATGTTATTGTCACAGAAACTAGTGTCTCTTATATGTGTCATACAAATAACGATTTTAGTTTATTTCATATGTTAAATACTTACACTGGAGGCAGGTTCATGTTCCTTCAGGTCAAACAAGGCAAGCAGTGCTTCTAAACTGAGCTTAACCCCTTACACTGATGGGGAACATATTGGTACAGAGTAATTACTTCTGAATGTACAGGACAGACTGAGAACTGAAATGATGTTTCCTACGACCCACGGTGAGCAAAAAAAAAAAGAAATCTGTGCAGAGTATGACCTGGAAGTCTGGATGTCAAGATGGAACGTGCCCCCACGGGTGGTTGAGAATAACAGAGCTAAGATCCTGTGGGACTTCCAGATACAGACAAACTGGTGATGGCTAACCAACCGGACATCGTGGTGGTGGACAAACAGAGGAAGAAGGTTGTAGTGATAGACGTAGTAATACCAAGTGACGGCAACATCAAGAAGAACCAACACGAGAAGCTTGATTAATACCAAGAGCTCAGAGAAGAGCTAGAGAGGATGAGGAAGGTGAAGGTAACAGTGGTCCCCGTGGTAATCGGCTCACTCGGGGCAGTGACCCCCAAACTGGGAGAGTGGCTCCGGCAGATTCCTGGAACAACATCCAAGATCTCCGTCCAGAAGAGCGCAATACTGGAAAGATACTGTGCAGGACCCTCAAGCTCCCAGGCGTCTGGTAGAGGACCCGAGCTTGGAGGGCAAAGACCGCCCACAGGGCGAGTGGGGAATATATATAACTACTCTGCTATGAGAGATTTTCCTAATTTAAGTTTGTGTTGCCATAGCATCTTGTCTTCATATTTACTCTTAAAATCACAGAAGAGCTCTGGTGCATGAAACACCTTAGTGTGTAACCCACTGTACAATGTATTTCCAAGCGGAATTAGCCTTTTCTATCTACTGCTTCACAGATGAATATGAATTGGGGCTCTTGTCACAGTAAGAATTCACTGGGATACACAAGATGTTACGATTCTGTTCATAAGTCGCAAAATAAAATGGACACCAGCATTTATAAAAAACAAGGAGTTTTCAATTATTAAATAATCTAGAGGTACAGTTTACATAATTGCAGCCAGGAGGTCTAACAACAAGTGGTGTGCCCTCCCAACCCGATCCAGGCATGTCTTTATCCACTACAATTGGCAATTAAACCCATTCACCATTTAGACTGTTACGCTATTACTGCAAAATAAGGGTTCCAGAGGGGGCATAATGCAAGCTGATTTATTTAAATTGATAAATGACTTAATCTAATTCCATTCAGTGTGGAAAGTTAATACAATGATAAAAATGCTGGTTAACTAAACTAACAGCAAAACACAAGGAAAACGACTTTGTATGTTACCTCCACGATATTTTCTGACAGCAAGAGACCAAAAACAATCTGCTGGAAAACCCTGGACGTTACTTTGATATGTACCACTCATCATGTCGTTACCCTAGCAGGGTACTCTACCCTACACAGACATACCCTACCACACCACAAATACTGCTCAGAAACAGCTCGAGCAATCCAAGAACCCAGAACGTCAACTTGGCCTCTAAATAACTGTGTCAGAGGCACAAAGATCTATGTAAAAGATCTAACATAAAGACTTAAATAGAATCAACATGTCAGAGGTCTCCTTTTCATATGCATGTGGAAAGGAAGCATGAAACCAGTCTGAAGTCATCCGATGCCAACAGCATACATTAATCAGTGTGCTAGATGTTAATACAGAGGCTATGCCCCAGATGTACTTTCACTCAGCAGGAAATGAAGCAAAGGTGCTCCCACACCAGGGTTACATGCAACTGTACACACAGGCACACAGTACACCTACATTTAGAGCCACGGGTCACGACAACACCTCCATCTGAGATTTTGTGGATATGGAAAACCTCTGCAGAATGCTGTAGAGTTTTCCAACCTCAACAGCGGAGGTTAAAACAGAATTAGCCTTAGAAAACATTATCTTACTGATATGGAGGGAGATTTGTGAGAATGCTGCTTTAAATCTCACCTTTGCATTCTGAATGTGCATGAGAAAATAACCGATGGTGGCTGTGCATAAACACACAGCAGCATGTGAACAGCATGTCTAACTGTACTTACGTTATGAATCTGTGCCAGATCAGAAACAAATCATCGTTCTCCTCCATCCTCACTCTTATATATACAGTATGTATGTACTGATATAATTTGCTGCACTGTGAAAACAAATTTTATGGGACCTTTTTGTTCTGTTTGAAATTTTAATTTAAAACAAAACATGATTAAGCACAGCTTTGTAAATATAAATGTTTAGGAATAATATGTCAAAGAAAATTTTTCTGCCAAATGTCAGTTTTCACTTTAGTAAACTAAAATACTCCAATTTGCACTTTAAAATACTAAATACTGTCTGAAAGGTCCAACTCCTAAAAGTAAAGTCAAAGTCATCTGCAAACAATCAAAAGCATTTTTTCTGTAAATAACGAGAGAAATAAAGATTATATTCAGTCTGTTATGAACATAAACCATTTATTCATTATTCTTATTTATAATTCAAACTACAGACGTGTCCAGAAGTCTGTACAAATGAGGCAATTAGGCAAATAAATGTCATGTTTTTGTGTCACAAGAGGGCATCACTGCATTGCAGTTATGAGTGGCACCTTCATCCTCGCAGTGAACACAAGTGTCTGCTGTATGGACTGCATTACATAGTGCACAGTTAGTCTGACTTACAGCCCAGAGGAAAAACATCCTCTGCCAGTGACTGCAGCTCTGTGGCACGTCTAAAAGCTGCTTATGGAGAGAAAATGTGAGAGATAAAAAAGACGTGATGTCATTGACAGACGGGGGAAATGAGTGAGAAAGGAATGAACACAAACTGTCTGATTTGACAGACTTTGTTCAACTCCAATGGGGAGATCCTCTTTTCTCTCCCCGGTTGGGCTGTGAGGTTAAGTGTCCTACTCAAGGATGCTTTCTGTGTGTGTGTGTGTGTTTGAGTTGTGTTTGTGTGACTGTAAAACACCAGCTCTGTGCCCTGTGAATCCATGGCTAACTGGGCCTGGATGCTGGACAGTCCTGCTGGGCCCTGCAGATTCCCACAAAGATCATATAATTTCTTGACATAATTCTTTAGTGCCACAAAAAGCTGTCTTAGCTCATAACTAACAGCAACAACTACTAACAAGACTTTCAAAGCACCAATATATTCTTATTAAATTATTTAAAAATCAGACAGTAACACAATTTCTTTCAGTTGAACTGTTTATTACTTCATCCTCAGGAACATCTTGTAAATACTGAAAAAAGGAGAGAGTTTGGCATCTTCGAGGTTGTCACCTTTTGGACTTCTCTGGCTTGTTTCCATCATCCCTGGTAATTTTAGTTTGCCCCCTACTCGCACTTGTGTATCTGTGATGTGTGCTGGGTCTCCACTCTATGAAAATGCCAGGTCTTTAACTTGAATTTCATTTTAGCAAAAAAAAAAATTAAAATAAATAAAGTGACAGGGAGCCAGATCTTATCAGCAGAGCCAGTGGTGTTTGGTAATCAGGTTGATGAGGTGAAAAAATGTTCAGTTCATTGCTTGTTGGCACATGATGACACTTAAACTCAGGAAATTGCAAGTCCATATTGACAGTCTGATCCTGTCAGATTCACAGTGCACATCCCCCCTTGATGCAATCGGAGCAGGAGCGCTGGGAGCAGTCCAGAGGTGCAAAAGGAGGGACACTGTGAACGGCCGCATTCATCGGAAAACACATGAGTTAATATTCCCTTAAAAATGATATTAATTACCTCGAGTTTTTTTCACCTCATTGCAGCAATTAGAGAACCGCTGATCTAACCTGACCTCGCCCACCTCAAATCCTGTTCATCCTACATTTCAATGGAAAAGTAACTGAATCGTTATCATTTTGATTCTCTGCACAGGTGTGCTTACAGCAGGTTTTACTGTATATTGTATCTGCAAAATGACAAAGTAGTAACCATTTCGTTCTGTTTTTAGAGACAGTCACATGTGTAAAATTTGTGTATCATTTTGGTTAGTAAGCCTGTATCACTGCTCATGTCTGAGCTGCTAATTTGCATTGCTCTTGATAAAATGCTGGTTATTACTGAAGTGAACTGACTCAGTCTTTGTAAATAAATTATAGGGCACAGTTAGTAGATAACACTGCAATTGTGGTATTACAATAACTTGCCCTGCTTAATAAATCTGTCCCATTGCCTATAAAATTAAAAGCATCTCACTTTTTAAAAATATTTACCTGCTGGATAGTGAGCCAGTTTTACTCATTTCCTCCTCCTTGTTTAGGATTTCTATGATTTATATAAAAATGATTTGTGATAATCCTCAACCATTAATACAAACTGAATTATACAGAACATCGAAGGTACTTTCACCTATTAATATAGCTCATAATCTGGATTCAGAGAACTTATATAAATCTCTGTTCATGCAAAGCAACAACTGGACAACAAGCAGATCTTATTACAGCAGTCTAATGATCACAGTTCAGGTTTGCATTTAATAAAATTAAAAACATTTTAGCAGGTTATGGCATGAATGTATCCTATATTAAAGAAGGTAATACAGGAAGTATTGAAGCTTCTGTCTGGAAAATGTGGAGAATTCGAACAGCTCTTCTTATGTCTGCTGTAAACTTCACTCAATTAGGAACCTCCCTAAGCAAAAGGGACTATTGGAGCATACCAAAGATGCATGACAGCATGACTCATACACGGGAGGTAATCAGGGTAACAACACACAGCTGAAACAAATTAAGGTGGTAACAAGGAAGTCAAACTAACGCCAAGGCACAAAAAACAGAGGAATAACAAAACAGGAAGTAAGTGAAGGAGGAATACAGACAGACGAAGAGTTGACAGCAAACTGCAAAGATACCAGAGAGGCCAGAATAAACTGAAGCACAAGGAATCAATTATAGAAGGCTAAATAATAATGAATATAGCAAAATAAATTACAAAACCCACAGACAATGTGGCCTAAAGCTAAACACAAACTGGAAGCAACACGTGGACCACAGTCTCAGCATCGAGTGCAGTCCCGATGATTTCTGTGCAGTATGGGAAAAACCGTTAACCCAAATGAAAGGCAGCCACACCGGAGAACGGCCAACGCGAGAGAACGGGGTAGAGAAGAGAAAGTATCTTTTTACAGCTCTCACCGCCCCCCCGGTCAGTAATCCTCTCCTTCCCACCAAACTTCAGTTTCCATCTTATATTAAATGAGCTGCAAGGTGCAATAACCAGAAAACAGCTAAACAGGCCAGAAGAGGACACCACAGCAAACACAGAAGGCTCGGTTACTAACTCTGCCTCAGTGCTGAGAACCATTCGATGTAGCCCACTTTCTGAGAACACTAAAATCCATGAAAGAAAGACATCCTTGTTATAAAGCAGCAGCTCCAGAGAGAAATTCAGAGTATCAAATACAAAATACCATCTTCATGCTTTCACGTCATCTCTGTCTCATTTTTCCTAAGCTGATCTTTATTCATTACCGGGATAAAGCACTAAAGGTTTTTTGTGATTGATTGATTAATGTGAACACAGTCATAAAACTTTATGTATTTATTTATTTATAAGTAGGCCACAATGAGATTATGGCTGCCAAAATCAAAACTAAACTCAAAAGCATCCAAACACATCAATGGACTGATTATCCTGTCAGGCAAAAGCTCAGTCTGCTCAGCTATTATATCCAGAGTAATGACTAAATTTGGTGTCACAGTTTACAGGCACAGTGTTTGAATTTGAGGTATTCAGACTTTAATGGTGGCACCTTGGTCTTCTCATACAGTACAACAGTGATTCCCGGTCATTCAACTTAATGACAAATATCGCACAATATTTGAGTTTGTTTACGGACTTTTCCTCCGTGACAGACTGACTGACTTCTAGCTTCTCTGCAGTCTCTTAGTACATAAATATAATCATTAAAATATGCTGGTGAATCAGAAACTATTGAATGAATGATTTTCAGTGGTTTTTTTCCCAACATCACAATGTTGCCAGCTCAGAAAACATTGTGACACATGGCAATCTGTAAGCTACAGGAAAACCTTTTAATAAAGGATTCTGCCATAATAATAAAAAAAAACATGGTTATGGAAGCCCCATTTATTATGAGGGAATGAGTACAAACTGCAACTGCACATAAAAATAAGGTAAAGCACATGTTATTTAGTTTTTCCTTTTGACACTGTACCTGCTGAAGCAGATTCCTTATAGGCAAACCATCTATTTTCAGGACTCTCCTGGGCTTAGTGCGGCAGCGAGACACAGATGTTCAAATTTCCCACTGGACTCTATTCTTACACAAATGCATGTCTGCACATCAAAATGGTGCACCAAAAAAAAAAAAAATCTTCAGGCAGAGAAATTGTCTTGAGAATGGCAATAATTATGCCAACGCAATTAAGAAAACATGCTCCGCGGAAAACCACATCTCAATTTGTCACCCTGTTAAACGTGAAAATCAACAGGACCGAGGCTAAGCTCTGTAAACACTATTTACACCATTCCTTCAAGTGAGCCTCTGATGCTGCGGTAAAGTAAATGCATGCTCGAGTGACAAATGAACTGGAATATAGAAAATTCAATTATGCAAGCATGGAGTGAAGTCACACTGCTGTATGATGTTGGGCTTGATAAGCCATTAAACTTGACAAACGGGAACACGGACAGTTAAAATGACAGAAGAGAGAATGTGCTTACACATGTTTTGCTTGTTAAATAAAGCAAAATGGGAAGAGGAGTGTGGAACTTTGATCACTCGTTCCTTCTACCTCTCCTGCTCATTTCTTTATTTGTTTACAGTATATCTCTCTCTTTGCATCTCTCTGTCTGGCTGTGATACACGATGTGTATCACAAACACCTCATTCTGTCACTGTCACTGTGCTAACAGGCTCATTGGACTACCTTGTTATCCAACTCAAACAGTGAGACCCAAAAAAAACCACAGCACATTTCCATAATGTTATTGACCGAGTGCTGAGATGCAACACCGCCTGGAATATACACACATTTGCATGTCTATTACCTCAGAAAACTGCAACTCTTGACATGAGGCAAGGAGAGCCAATTTGAAGCTCTGCTGCACATTCAACATCCTCCAAATATCCACCCACGCACACACACACACACACACACACATACAAACCCTTACACACCAGAATCACATTAAAGCTGGAAAGCAAAGCATTTTGGGAGACAGGAAGTAGTGTAATGAAGGCCAACGATGTCCTTTAGAGGGTTAAACACACACACTTGACATGCATGATGGATCAGCTGTGAAATAGGCTGGGAGGCAAAGTTCAGAAAAGCCAATGTGACAGGAATTTCAAACAGGACGTACCTGTCTATCTTTGCAACATGTCAGGCACCACTAGTGGTGTTTAGATTGTAAAAGGAAGATAATAGGATCGTGTATGACACAGGTGGCAGATTTAGCCGTTGTGACAGCAAGAGAGGATTAAACCACAGAATCTGAGAATGTGAGGTGCATCCTAGTGGCTCAGTGAACTGGGGGCTGTACACTGTGTGTACTTGCAGCACGATTAAAAACACTGATTACAGGTTACATTTATAGCTCAGGTATCTCTGTATTACCACCTTGCTCTTGTGTTTGAGCTGCTCGGGGATGTACAGGGATAGGGATACTGTCTCTCTCATACACACAAATGTATGAGCAACTGGATAGTGGCAATGTAGTGGCAACACAACCATCTTTGGAACAATAGGTCAGAGGTTTGAATCCTGTTGCCCGAATTAACAAGGTCCACGTCAGGTGTTGAGGGACATACTAAGAAGTGCCATAAGGCTACATGGGATGAAAACTGTTGGAATGCTAAGTGAAGAGGATCTGGGACCTGTGGATTCTTTGACACAAATGCTACAACAAGGGGGAGCCAGGGCAAGAACTGGTGCGTTGAATGCCAGAGCAGCTGACCTGAAAGGGAAAATCATGGAAATCTGGACCCTCTGTGGCCAATTACCAAGACTACGTGCAGTGCCCTCTACTAGAAGATGGGAATGCAGCACTACAGATGTTCCCTACATCAGTGAAACCAGCCAGCTGCTCCTTGAGATGCTTGGCTAAAAATTTGGGTTGTCCAACATTCCCTGGTGACATTTAAACAATAAAAGATGCACATAATTGTTTTTTAATATTTTCATTCTCACGCAGCAAACAAAAATTCAACACATCACAGTATACAAGCTTTCTGAACTTGCAGCTGAAATTGAAAATACAGAAACTCATATAAACTCCAAGCGGGCATGGACATGCCTGCTATAAGATGAGCAACAGCCACCTGGAGGAAAAGAAGACAACCACTGTAATTTACTGAATGAGGTATCAGCCAATAACCTGCCTCAGAACAACATGGAAGCTGTCCAGCATCATAATGGCTAAGATGGTAAATGGACACTTTTCTGCTCTCCTTTATACAACATTCCCCATTCACCCATTCATACAAGCACTTCCTTCTACAGCTAAGTGCTTTCTACCTAACATTTATACACATTCATACTCCGACGGTTGCACCGGAGAGCAACTTGGGGTTGAGTATCTTGCCCAAGGATACTTTGGCATGCAGACTGGAGCAGCCAGTAATCGAACCACCAATCTTCTGATTAGTAGGTGACCTGCTCTACCTCCTGAGCTACAGTCACCTACAGCATGGCCCAGAAAGGCAGTAACACCAGAGGAGCAAAACACCAGCTACTGGTAGATAGAGCAGTCACTCAAGACTCAAACACTAGACTGACCAAACCTGGAGGAATTTGCAGCAGAGTGTGAAGTTATGATAATTAGCATCTCCAAATCTGAGGCCGTGGTCCTCAACTGATAAAGGATGAAGTGCCCACTCTGGGTCAGGGATGAGTTGCTGCCCCAAATGGAGGAGTTTAAGTATCTCGGGATCTTGTTCACTAGTGAGGGAAGAGGGGAGCTGGCGACTGACAGACGGATTGGGGATGTGGCCCAAGTGATGCGGATGCTGCACCGGTCCATCATGGTGAAGAGAGAGCTCAGCATAAAAGCGAAGCTGTTGAAGCTCCCTACCCTCACCTACGGTCACAGGTTTTGGGCCGTGACCAAAAGAATGCAATCGGGGATACAAGTGGTGGAAATGAGTTTTTGCCAAAAGGTGGCTGGCCTCTCTCTCAGAGACAGGGAGAAGAGTGCAGTCATTCGAGAGGGGCTCAGATTAGAGCCGCTACTCCATCACATCGAAAGGACCCAGCTGAGGTGGTTTGGGCATCTGACTCTGGATGCCTCCTGGGCGCCTTTTTGGGCTAGGTTTTCTAGATATGACCTACCAGGAGGAGGCCCCGGGGCAGACCCAGGACATGCTGAAGAGATGGTGTTCTCCCAGATAAGTTGGAGGTGGTGATGTTTATGTGATTGAGGCCTTTTACCTTACATTGTTGGCCTAGTACTAACTCCTTGCTTTTTCTGTCGTTTGAAGGCGATAGCGGCCTGTCCGTCTCTTTTTGTTAACCCATTAATAAAAATCTTTAATTTCAACAGTTTTGCTTTCATGTCTCCTTCATGTCAACCCGGACACTTTTTGTCACTTCCCCATACCCCCTGGACTCTTTAGGAGAACGTAAAAACAGCCAATTAACTTCAGTGAATGCAGCAAAGTCCAACGCTGAGTAGAATGAAGAGAGAAAGTGGATTCTGCACGAGTTCCTGATGAGAACCCACTTTGTTTTTACCTTGAAACAAGACAAGAGGTCAGACTGTGTTTTGCTTCATGCTGAACACCTTTATTTTAAGCAGGGAGAGAACTGTGTGGGCTAACTCCATTTGTCTTGATTAAATTGTCTTTAAAATTGAAGTGATTTTTTTGTTGTAAAGCTTGACTTGATTGGGTGCTTACTGCGATCCCCAACAGTTCAATCCTTGAATACAATTTTAGGAACAGTGCTGTATTTCATTACCCTGCAGCAGAACTCTACACACTCTGTGTATCATTTTAGGATCATAACTTCATAAAGCCTCAACAATTATTTAAGATCCCTTAAAATAAGAACAAACATCAAAAAGTATAACAATGGAACAGAACAGCAGAATAAGCTATTATGAAACCACTGTGTCATCTTGTATAATATAGTGAAAGTTAATATTGTGTGATTGAGCACCTCACAGTAAGTGGCAGCATTCAGTGCCAATAGAGTAAGCCTTTTATGTATAAGTGTACCATTTTAATATTCCCAATATAACAGAAATTAAGCAGGATTATGTAATACTGATTCCTGATAAGAGTTCTTTTCCTCTTAGTGTGATTCAATATGCAGAATGCCACTTTTATTTCTTAGTGTTTAGCTTTTCTTAGTGTTTAGTTTGCACTGATCATTCACCTTTTAAGAGGTATCCACACAGGAAGAGACTAGCAGTGATTTTGCAACCAGAAATCATAGAATATCAATAAAATTCAGTGGCTTGTAGCCAGTGATGTCAGTAACGCGTTACTCTAATCTGACTACTTTAATCTAACGTGTTACTATTTGCAGTCCAGTAATCAGATTAAAGCTAATCAGATTAAAGCTACTTATCCACATGATTGCGTAACTATTTTTGTCATTTTCCTCAGCACAAAGATATATTTTTGCTTTCAATAACGGCACAGCGACACAAACCTAAACAATGGAGGGAGGAGAGAGATGCGCGTTTTCTGAAATACAGGCACTGCTGTGAGTCTGTGTCAGCTAAAGATGACAACATCAAGGTTAGTTGTGCACTCTGTGCTGGCGACAAAGTGCTATCTATCTTCGAACACACTACGTCAGATATGAGGAAACATCTGGAGTCACGGCACAGTCACACTTACAGAGGACTCCCACCAGGTGGTGAAGCAGAGCTGCGGCTAACGCAGGAGGCCCCCCAGCACCCAAACAACAAAAGCTGGACTTCGGTACAAAACCGAAGTCCAGTAAGTGGGGGGAGAGCTGAAGAAGTTGGTGGGACAGTATGTAGCAGAGGAAATGCTGCCCTTAAACACGGCTGACTCGCCCTCGTTTCATGATTGTCATTTTTATGCTGCGGCAGTGGGGGTGCTGTGTTGTGCCAAAAAGTGATTTTTCGGTGTTTGCCATAAAGTGATTGCCTGTATTTAAACGGCTGCAAATGACTTGTTGACCTATAATCTGTGAAACATGTCAAACATATCTCTCATGAATGATATCAGGTCATTCTGAGTGAGAAACAGCATTTCTGTCACAAGGTAGAAGCTGCACTCAGTTTTTGGCAAAGTACCTTTTATATATTCGTTTTTTTTTTATTAAGGTAAAAACTGTCATTGACAATAAAAATGTATTTTTAAACATAAATCTGGCTCAAAAGGCTGCAGAAATCACAACAAATATAACATCACAGACCTATAAAAATATTTGAAGTGGCCAAAAAGCTCTGGATTGATTATAATGTAGGTACAATAACACAGACTCCTAAAGATTGTTGAAAAACAGGTTATTTCTTCATTTTATATATAAGCCCTTCATAAATCATGTTGACTGCACTCTGTTTACCAATATAAGCAAAGACATTACACATAACACACAGAAACATCAGGATCACTTTATGGCACAACACCGGCAGCTGTTGAATGTAACTAATAAAGTAACTTGTAATCTAACTTAGTTACTTCTAAAATTAAGTAATCTGATTACTTTTTCAAGGTAACTTTACCATCACTGCTTGTAGCAAATGTAGCTGAAACTACTTTTAGGGACTCAAAGTGGGCATGTCCCAAGTTAATCTTAGGCTATGGGAATAAAAGTATGAGAGTATTACTGTCCACCGACCGCATGACTAAAAATATTTAATTACTCAGAAATAAATTTCATTATTCAAACAAAAATCTATCTGCAGTCCCAGTGAGACAGCTGATTGGTCAGACACAGTCAGAGACAGCCAATCAGCATGCTCGTTGCACATATCGACATGGAGCTTGATGTTACTCAATTTTCCGGAGTTTATAAAGCCAAAACAGGAAGATTTGTGGCTTTTTAGCCACTAGCCACTACGAGAAGAGTCTGCATTCACTGGGGCGATCTCGATGATGAACCTGCCTGCAGTCTTCGGTGTACAAGTGAAGATAAAGTCATCCTCTTAACCCTTTGGACATGTTGGAGAAAAGTGAAGGGTGCAGTCAAAGAGTGCACTGGACTGAGCTGTGTTTTGGTTGCACGTGGGTTGTGATCAGGACTACTGTGGGCAGTCTTTGTGTGAAGTCTTTCAGTGTGTTAAAATCCTGTGTATTCAGTGGTTGAGTATGGGCCCATTTCTGCTCGCTTCTCCCAGGTATGCTGCGTACCTAATGTTTGACTTAAGCTGAGCAGCACAGCTGACAGAAAATAGCTTCTACCAAAATAAATGTCTTTATCTAGGGAGTAGGGAATACCTATCAATGTGACATAATACTTTCCTCTTGTTTTCACTTCCTTTTACTAGACTTCAATCACCTTAAAAAAATGACCAATGAATAATGAAACAAAGCCTGATGTGTTTTCAGATTTTCTTGGATGGTAATCTAAGGCTTTTCTTCCCGTGGCCTTACCTCAGCTTTGAGGTTCACGCATATTAATACATACAGAGTCCACTATCAGCTAGTGATGTGCAATGAAGAAATCCTTTTATGTGAGGACGGGGCTTTACATCCACGTCACGCCACAGGGTTGATTTTTTTACATCAGAAATACTGTTTTGTTCAGCAGGGACACTAAAATCATTCATTTTAATACAACATATGCTTGTGTTTTCATTGGTTTTGAGTTTCTACAATTTATTTTTGAACACATTGTTTTAACTTCAGTTCAGGGAGGGTTATTTTTCACAGAGTCAAAGTTTAGTTTATGCTTTCCATTAGGTTCAGTGTTAGTTTAAATTTCTGTAGGGCAAAATTTAAGGCATTCATAATAAGTTTTACAAAACAACTTTGAGAAGGCAGCTAAATTCGTGCTGATGTTCCAGTCAGGACATTTGTTGTCTTGTCTTGTTTAACAAGTGGAAAACAACTGAAAGTGAAACTTTTTGCAATGAATTTGTGTTTTATTTTGCTTAGTGTCATAAAATGTTTCTCTGGTGTTTTATTCTGAGGTCTAGTACTTATTAATTTAGTTTTACTTTAATATTTCATGCCTAGTTTTAGTTTTTATTTTAGTTTAAGATTAGATTAAACTTTATTAATCCCTTTGGTAGGGTCCCGTCAGGGACATAAAAAAAATTAAGTATTAAAACGTCGATGCAGATGACAACCATTGCACCTTCCCTTTATTATTTAACATTGCAATGATTGCTCATTCAAAGGGGGAAAGTTGATGTCTTGTAGCAACCTTATATTTGAATCAATATGCTAATGACTACATTTTCCATTCATGGGACTCATTTGAATATAGCAGAGATGTCTAAATAACCCAAGGGATCCTGTGAAATGACCCACCTGTCAAACAGTTCAAAAATTAACACAGTGAAATGGTTTCAGTAACTATTTTTGGCTACAGAACAGGACTGCAGAGAAAGAGGTGCTACATATTAAAGTTTAACACCATTATGCAATCTTTGCCATATGCACAGCCAGTAGTGTGCGCTGAAATATCAAAGAGACACATAATAGAGAACAATCACAAGCTGATGACCAGCAGTGATCATTTGTTTATCACAGCAAGGGGGTACAGAAATAAATCTGTGAAAATAAAACCGCACGCATGGCAGCTACATTAAAAAAACAGAGGAAATTGCCTCACTACCAGAGGCAACAGCTTGGCGAAAGACATGACTCGTCTGGCAGAAAAAGGTGCCAGAAATAATTATTTTTCTCTTTTGCTCACAAAAGGAAGAACAAAGTGCCTGTTTCCCTCCTGTGGTCTGCTCTCTCGTGGGTCTCGGGCGTGACATGGCGCTCATGCAGATTTCCTCATTGTTGAAATGAAGAGAACAATGTCAAAAATCTGTATTTGCAGCAGCACCGATGCCAAAATCCTCCCTGCACATCTGAACGTGAGCAATCCACTAAATAAAGCATTATTATTATTATTTCACCATCAAGAAATCAATACCGTCACTATTACTTCAAATGAGGTCGTCTTCACAGGTTAGCTCTGACGAAGAGTGCACTTGATGTAACGTTTCATTTCAGCGCACGACAGTCATTAGGTGAGAAATACTGAAACTGGGCTTCAGTGACATCATTCAGAAAAGCACTCAGTGCACTGGTACAGCACATACCAGCAAAGACATCGAGTTAGCTGCGCCGTTGTGTTCTTTAGTTACACAAAATCAAGGCTCACAGAAAGGAAACATGTTGCTCGGTGTCTCGTTGGGGTGTTAAAATCAACATCATGTGGTTCTGATTTATAACCGGGTCGAGATCACATTGCTCCGCTCTGTTTAGTCCGGTGTTGGTGCTGCTGGACAAATCAAATAGCTTCCCCCGATTTATGCTTTTTAACATATTCACTCTGTAAGATTAGGGGATCCTGAACATTGAAAGCAAACAGGCTTCATGTTATCAGCAACCATAGTGTCTCTGGGTGTACGTGAATCTTCCTGTTGTTAAACGATATAATTTACAACAGCAATGTAACAGGAATTTATTTATTATATTGAATCAAATATCAAAATCTGTTTTCTACCATGTAGGCTTATTAAATGTCAGCTAGAGTGAGGTACTGCTGATATTTTCCTTTAAGCCAATTTTAGTTTATAGCTGTTAAAAATATTCTGAATGAACCTTTAGCAGTTCCTGGTTATGATGTATCCATTAATGCAAATACCTGCTGCTGGATTACTTTGAAAACTTAAAAAAATGTGGAGTCATTTTGTTCTTTTCTACAGTTACTCAGCAGATTTTTTAAAAAATATTATTTTCATAGAAATGTGGATTTTAATTTAATTGGATACAATTCTTAGACTGACTGGGGTCGGGGGTAGGATCCAAAAACTGTTCCAAACCAAACCGATGTGGTTCCTTTTTTTAATATGGAGCCAATCTTTCCCTAAAATGAACCGTAAGCTTTTATCAGCTTAACCGGTTAAAATGAGCCTTTACCGGGTCTGATTTAACAATTATACTACCCGTCAGCTATGCTTACTTTGTTCCCTTCTCCATTAAAAATATGCAGCAGAAATCAAAATGCTTATAAAGTGCCTGAGTGAAACTGTGGTTTACAAATTAAAGTCAAGCTAATCGAGCTTTTGTACACCACAAAAACAACACTGCAGTCAGTGTTTTCTGAGTCAGTCCTTTGAGTGTGTCTCTATAAGAACAGATTTTTATGTTGGCACTGGTTCAACTTTATACCGAGTGTCAAGACAGTTATATGGCAAGCCAGGAAATCCAAGCTGTGGCATGTCTTCAGAGAATAAATGAATGCTACAGCAGCATGGTGCATATCAGACTAGATGAATGCTGGAGCAATGTGGAGCAAAGCTGACAGCAAACACCTGCTGATGATATCAGTGAAGGATCTGCAGGAATCTGCATACAACTTGATTTTTTTTGTCTCTTTTCACTCGTGTACCAGAACACGTGACGTATGGAAAGAACATGAATATGTAAAAACCAAGCAACATGGGATTTTTTTTAAATGCATGCAAAGTGGTTAGTTTTTCTCAAAGGTCCAAACACTAAACTCATACCTACACAGTGCCACGCATTCACATATACACCATATACACAACTGGGAAAGAACGAGTGCATGTATTAGAGCGCCTGCAGTTTGATTTGCTGTAGCTGTCTCAGCAGGCAGCGTGCGACGATACAGCAGTGATACAAAGCTACAAGGAAGAGTCAAATTAACACGCTCAGAGAGGAGGAGGAGAGGGTGGAGAGAGAGGAAGACAACAAAGTCCAAACAATACGCCGAGAGGCGGGGAAAGTCTGGGGTAACATTATACAGAGCCCTCCAAACAGTGGAATTACATTTACTCTAAAAAGCACTTCCACTGGCAGCATTTCCACTGGGGAGCACCACTGACAGCTTCTTGTGTCTTTATTTTTTCCATTTGAAAGGGGAGCTACTTTTGACACCACTGAGAACTAAGTGTGTTTTAAAGCTCTTAAAACACCAAGGGCCCGGAAAGAAAGAGCGTTTCAACTTAAGCAGGTGCAACACAACAGCTTTTTAAAAGTCTCACAAAACGGCACAATATGCCTGTGTTCGGGGAAAAAGTGGCCTACATTTCAGTAAATTGTAACTGCTTAGCACAAGGGCATGTTAAGAAAGACAGACCCACCCTGAGATGACTACAAATCTTCTCGTTCTCCACCAGGAGACGCAGTGATGCTTACTTTAGGATACACATACTGCAGCCTCATAAGGCATTTTTTCAGACAACCCTACAGTTTGATCACACTGCAAAACAAATGTAATACACAGTAACTAAGGTGGAGCACTTTAAAAAAAGATGTAAAAAATTGTTGTTTTTTTGTGTGGAATAATGGTGCAGGTTACTTCACAACACTAATGGATCCAATTTTCATCTTGACCTCATGAAGATTCATTTAAAACTGAAGAAAGGCAGCTGATTATTAGGGACAAGGAGCAAAGGTTTTATGCAGTGAGGGCGTAATATCTTCTCAAAAAAGCACACGTGGATTCATACTGGTGTTTCTCACAGAACATCATTTCATATGTAAAACATAATAAACAGGTGTGCGTGTAGTTAAAATTGCAATAAAGATTCTTCATCATTTTTTTTCTCCAGCAATGAGGAAAATTGTTACATAGACACCAGTCGTTCTACTGGCCGCTGCCAAGGAAAACAAAGGTACTGACAGATGGTAGCAGACAGAAATGAATAGTGAAAGTGCAGCTTGTAGGCATTTAGTCTCAGTGCCAATGTTGTCATTATACAGTAATCTGAAAAAGAAAGTTTTCACAGGTCTTTATGCAGCCATGGGAAAAACTAAGCACACCCCATTATTCATTAGCTCATTGAACCACTTTTCGCAGCAATAACGTGAAGTCCCTGTCTCTCATACTGCTGTGGAGAAGTTCGGACTCTTCTTTTACAATCTTGCTTCAGTTCTTACAAGACTGCACGTTCGTTTATTTACAGTTCTCAGGGTCCGCCACAGAATTTCAATCGGGCCGAGCTCTCGATTTTTACTCGACCAACACCTCGATACTTTTATTTTTCACCCCCCGTTTTAGATTTCCTGGTACGCCCAATTTCAATCAAGCTGTTGGACAGATGACCTCAAATTTGACTCAACTGATTCAATTGTTCAATGGAAGCTGGATGCAAAACAAGCACAAACATCACCCCTCCACCTCTGTGCTTCTCAGCTGGTATGAGGTGTTTGTGCTGATATGCTGTGTTTGGATATGACCAAACATGGGGCTGTGCATTACGGTACAATGTTGCAATGCAATGCCACATTCTGTTTAGGCTTTCTCCCGGCAACTATCATGAACTTTCTCATGCTGTCATGCTAACATTACCATGACAGCTGAGGCCTGTAGAGTCTGAGCTGGATCTCTGGCCTTTGCACTGACTGTGGGGTGACTTTGTGCTGGGAAGACTGTGGTACATCTAAGTTTTTCCTTTCATGTTTAATAAACATTAAATCC
This sequence comes from Archocentrus centrarchus, assembly GCF_007364275.1. Taxonomy (NCBI): domain Eukaryota; kingdom Metazoa; phylum Chordata; class Actinopteri; order Cichliformes; family Cichlidae; genus Archocentrus; species Archocentrus centrarchus. Next base: position 1,895,944 of record NC_044349.1, read on the forward strand.
TTCAAGAAGTTTTGATAACTTTGTAGCCATTTTAGAAATGCCTCCTATTAGCTGGTCAACAACACCTGCTCTGATTCTTTGAGAACCATGTCTCTGCTTTATCATATCTCAGATAAAACTTGCATGACACCAGCACACATGTTCTTTTCATTATATTTTCAGATTTTTAGAATATAAGCCAGCAGGAATAACTTACACAAAGGTTTTCTATTCACTCTCTTTCTCTGAATATGAAATGTCACCAAAGAATGAATAGAAAGATATGCCAGCATTAAGTCCTGGAGATAAGTCTTTATAGGGCCGACACTGAAATACATGGAAATTCAACATTTCAATCCTAGAGTGTTATTGGAGACTTTTATTCATTCATTTTACTTTTGTGGCTTTTTTCCCCACAAATTTTTAATGTTATGTTGAAAATCAAGTTACTGTATATGGTTCCTTGCTAAAAGAAAGATCACGTTTAAGTTTGTTCTATAACAATTTCAGTTGAAACCAATTCAAGTGATCCTTGAAAAAAAAAACCCAGCATAGGCACCAGGGTGGCTCAGGGTGTGAGCAGGCGACCATATATGCCGCATGGCACTGCAGGCGGTGCAGGTTTGAGTCCTGACCTGTTGCCATTTGCTGCTCCCCCCGTTTCTTCCCGATTTTTACGTCGAAGACCATTCCTGATACAACCCACCCGTTCATCCGGGCTTAGGACCGGCACTGGGAGATTACCAGCTTGTGACCCCACGAGGCTGGGTTTGTGTTTTCTCACAGAATGGGACCGCAGATCTTATCTATGTAAGGTGAATATGGTAACCACGACACCACAGAGCCACTTACTACACATATGAAAATATATACATTAAATGGGACCTACATTAAACACGGTACTTTTAAGGTTTCAGGGTAAATACTTTGTACCTTTACAGTGTACCCAGGGAAACTCTCACACTATGATGTAGAGAAGGTGAAATGCACGGCAGTTCCTGTGCGTTAGCGTGTTAATGTGTTGGATCTCATGCATAATTTGTACTAGTTTTTGGTGGCTCCCTCAGGGCTGGGTAAGCGTTCTGCATGCAGCACAGAAATGGCAGACCACCACTGCCAACAGAAATATATGGAGGGTAATGAAACAAATACTATTGCTGATGATTGGCGACCATAAAAAATATCAAAAATAGAGTAAGATTTACTTGCATTGTAATTTAAATGCAGTTCATTTTGGAGCCCGCACCCGTTTCTACAGAAACATGTGAAGCAAAGTGTTTCAATGCAAGCCAAACATTAATAAAACATTAACATACAGAATCAGTGTGCTTTAATTTCTACTTAAATCCTGATTCTAATATGCTTATATGACACCTCTTCTACTTATTAATTTCACTGAATGTTTTTTTTTTCGGTAACAAAACACAGATATTAATCTTGGCAGTCTGGCAGCTGAATAAAGTGTGGTTGATATGAGTAATGAGGTGTCCTTTCACATCCTCTGTTCTTCTGAGCTGCATTAGCACAGGGGACCTGTGAGCACTGCGATTGGTGAGCGATTAGACAGCCAGCATCTGTCTCTCTCTCTTCCACTTATATACAGCTCAACACACCCGTTCACATATACACTCTTACACATGCTCACACAGCAGTCCAGACATCTGGTGGGGCTCTACTGGGTCTTGCCACTGTGGTACTGGGACTCTTACAAGGATTAAAGATACTTCGGCGGTAATGACATATCCCTATTGACCAGACCGGGCAGAAAAACAGGAAGTGGGGACAAGACAGTGTCAGAAAGGTCATTCATCTGGGGAGGGTGATTTAAATACAGTAGAACAGAGTCACAGAGATATTAAATCCTCTGCCAGAGACCAAGGTAAGTTTGAAGCATCGAGCAGGTTCTCGAGAGAACTGTCACTGAACTGAGCTGTGGTTAAAGGCAGCAGTTTAACTGGACCGCAGTCGGACTTTCCTTACAGATTAAGAGATACTCAACAAATGAGGATGTAATGTTCCCACATGGCAGGCTCTCACTCGCTTGCACAGCCTCCCATCAGAGGGTTCATGCAAGCAGATGTTTATAAGCTTTTCATGCTATTTCAGTCCGTCTTTATTGAAAGGCGACATGCGTCACGGTCAGCGATGTCAGTAACACGCTACTTAGTAACACGTTACTCTAATCTGACTACTTTTTCTCAGTAATGAGTAATCTAACGTGTTACTATTTGCCATCCAGTAATCAGATTAAAGTTACTTATCCAAGTCCCTGTGCGTTACTTTTGGTCATTTTACTCAGTACAAAGATGTATTTTTGCTTTCGTCCTGCGTCTCAGGGAGTGACGTCTGTTAGTCCCGTTTTCAGCATGAGGACAATAACGGCACAGCGACACAAACATAAACAATGGAAGGAGGAGAGAGAGGCACGTTTTCTAGCTGAAATACAGACACTATTCTGAGTCTGTGTCAGCTAAAGATGACAACATCAAGGTTAGGTGTGCGCTCTGTGCTGGCGACAAAGTGCTACTGTATCTAGCTTCAAAAACACTACGTCAAATATGAGGAAACATCTGGAGTCACGGCGCAGTCACACTTACAGAGCGAGTCGCAACAGGTGGTGAAGCAGAGCTGCAGCTAATGCAGGAGCCCCCCCAGCACCCAAACAACAAAAGCTGGACTTCGGTAGAAACCAGTAAGTGGGGGGAGAGCTGAAGAAGTTGAAAAGCCCTCTACTGCAGTATGTAGTACAGGCTGGTATTGTGCCAAAAAGTGACCGTCTGCCAAAAAGAAATTTTCGGTATTTGCCAAAAAAAAAAAATATATATATATATAAATCATTCCCTGTATTTAAACGGCTGTAAATGACTTGTTGACCTATAATCTGTGAAGCATATCAAGCATATCTCTCATGAATGATATCAGGTAATTCTGAGTGAGAAACAGCATTTCTATCACAAGGTAAAAACTGTCTGACATTAAAAATGTATTTTCAAACAGAAATCTGGCTCAGAAAGCTGCAGAAATCACACCAAATATAACATCACAGATCTATAAATATATTTGAAGTGGCCAAAAAGCTCTGGATTGATTATAATGTAGGTACAATAACACAGACTCCTAAAGATTGTTGAAAAAGAGATTATTTCTTTATTTTATATATAAGCCCTTCATAAATCATGTTGACTGCACTCTGTTTACCAATATAAGCAAAGACATTACACATAAAAACACACAGAAACATCAGGATCACTTTATGACAGACGATCACCTTTTGGCACAACACCGGCAGCTGCTGAAAGTAACTAATAAAGTAACTTGTAATCTAACTTAGTTACTTCTAAAATGAAGTAATCAGTACCATCACTGGTCACGGTCCTGGGCCGGTGGCCCAATGTTCTGAGTTCCTTTTTGTTTAGTTCTGTTTTGTTGTAATTTTGGGTTGTGTTTCTTATAGTTTAGTGTTCCCAGTTTGTTGTGTCTTTATGTAATGTCTGCTCCCCTTTGTCACGTCTTCTGTGTAAGGTCTGTGTGTTATGTTAGTCACTTCCTGTTTTATTTTGGTAGTCTCGTGCTCCTTGTGTGTTGTGTTCAGTTTGCTTCCCCTGTGTTATTAGGTTCATTTGTTTCACCTGTTGTTTCCACTCTCCCTGATTTCCTCATGTGTATTTAAGCCCTCAGTTTTCCTCTGCTCTCTGTCCGGGTCCTCGTCACTTCTACGTCAGTGTTGACGACTGCTGTGTTTTGTTTTTAAGTTTTGAGTTTCTTTGTGTAGCTGGCCCCTACCAGCCTATTTTTTGTGTTACAGTATATTTTCAATAAAACTAAGTATTTATTCAGCTCTCGCCCTGCTTCCTGCTCTGAGGTCCTCCCTGCCTTGCCTGCACCAGCCGTGACAACATGAGAATACTATGGATGTTTTTAAGCTTGTAATGCTTTTATTATCACATGTCCAACTTCTACACTATGGCAACAATTTGTAAAGTAACAATGATGGTAATGAAAGCCCAGGTGAAACTTAGAGTCACAGAAGCACAAATCAGCTGGTCACACTGTGACATCCCACTCTAACTGTCCAGGTCAGCTGGGCGGCAGGCAGGAGATGGACCCAAAATGCAGGACTCGGAAACAGGATGAAACTTAACTTCAGCTTCATTGCTGAATGAACAGGTTTTCAGAGCTGGATGGAGCCAGCAGCACGAACTGGGAAAGCTACTCAAAACTAGGATACGGAGAGACGGGAGAACGCACATCGGGCAGGGAGCCGTGGACGACAATACAATGAGGAACTCGGGGAACTTGATCAATGATTGTCTAATAATTGGGGTCCTGTTGTATGATTTTCACCTTAAAAAAGAAAGTGCCTTGATTGCTGGTGTGAAGCGGTTTGATATAAATCAAACTGAACTGAATTAAATTGTATTAACTTTCTGAAAAAAACATGAAACACAGAAATTGGTCACTCACCAACGGCAGGATTTCCTCCAGGGTTTAGAGTGACCCGAAAGGCTTGACGCCAGCTGCGGCGACTGGGGGGGCCATCACAAGGGTCAATGTAGAGAAGAACACCTCCAAAACCCAACTGGGACAGCAGGGAGAGCTGGAGACACACAAAGATTCACTGACTGAAACACTCAAAGGCATAAATACGCATATACAGCTTCCTTTCCCATGTAGTTATTTTATTTTATTCATGTTTCTCAAGTGAATATTTTTTTAGTGTTGTGTCCTGTGGCATGAGCAGTGGGTGCTGTGGACTCGGGGGGGCTCTGTGGATAAAGTCCGCTCTGCAGAAACCCTCAGACTCTGAAAGGTCAGTCAGAGGAGTTTGTCGGTACTTTGTCTTTAACAATGTTTAGATTTCTTAGTAACAGTATCAAAGTCCAAACCCAAGATTTAGATCTCATAAAACCCAAGATCGGATAAAAGAGTAAAGATTTTTAATTTCTGATTTGACTTTTGTTTTTTTTTTTAAGAACCTTATTTTTGTTTATATGACCAAAATGAACATTGGGGGGGGGGGGCTGATTTTCATGCTGATCAGAGGTTACACTGGTGTTTATGCAGTCACCATCACTGATAATAATGGAAAAGTGTTTCTGGGTGAGATGAAGTGTGCTGCAGCTGCCACTGTGTAGCGCAGTATTTCATCATTGTCCACGGGAGATGTAGTGTCCTTGTTTTTTATGAGTGTAGATGACTATTTTATTGAATATGTGACACCAACCACGGTCATTCCACTCTCATCTCAACTCTGTCCTTCACTGGAAAACAGGGACACAACACATACACAGACATGGACACGCACACACAGACGCACACAAACTCAAAAATCATCCTCTTAGAATAAAAACACTTAATACACATTTTTATTCACATGAAAGGCATGCAGTTCTCACACACACACACACACACACACACACACACACACACACACACACACACACACACACACACACACACACACACACACACACACACACACACACACACACAGAGTGCAAGAGTAGGAAAATACACTGAAATAACACCACATTGCAATTCTGTAATGTCTCTCCAAGATTAGCTGCTATTAATGGAGCCAAATGAGATAAACTACATTGATGAGCACGTTCTGTGTGTGTGTGTGTGTCAAATTTGACTTGAGCTGCATGTGTAACATTAGGGCCTGCAGTCACCGTCACACACTCATTAGCGAGAGTAAAAGTCTCATCAATCATCCTTCCCTGCTTCGATGTAAAGGCCGAACATTTCTCTCACCCACAGGTACGTACGGACATTATGAGGCGCAGATGATCAAATTTGTTGCCAACTGTGGGTGAAGAGGAAAAAATGGGTCAGCAGCCTGTTGCTTGAAGGGGTCCCATGTGACAGCTGTTTCAGTTAATGGAGTTTTAGAAGTCTAACCAAGCAAATGTAAGACGGAGCACGGTGACCCCTCTTTAAACATTTACTCTCCCTTTCTTGGTAACCTCCATTTACTCCTGTTACGCCTCATTAGCCTGTCATTTAACAATAACTTAACACAAAAAAAGTTGTGTAATGTCTGATGGATGACACACGGGAATTAACTAAACAAGTATGTCAGAATTGTACTGCAAATTCAGCACCATTATATATTTAAGGTGAAATATAAGATTCTTTCACTGGCATTCAACTGAGTAAATTATGCCTGATGAAAAGTCCTTTATGTGCTACAGTAAAACAATGATATCTCAGAGCATAAATACTGCATCCTCCAGGATGGCACATCAATACGTGCCATTGCCAGAAGGTTTGCTGTGTCTCCCAGCACAGTCTCAGAGCATGGAGGAGACTCCAGGAGACAGGCAGTTACTGAAGGAGAGCTGGACAGGAGAAGGTCCTTAAACCATCAGCAGGACCAGGATCTGCTCCTTTGTGCAGGAGGAACAGGATGAGCACTGCAGAGCTACAAAATGACCTCCAGCAGCCACTGGTGTGAACGTCTCTGACCAAACAAACAGAAACAGACTTCATGAGGGCGGCCTGAGTGCTCGACTCCCTCTAGTGGGCCCTGTGCTCACTGCCCGGCACCGTGGAGCCTGATTGGCATTTGCCATAGAATACCAGAACTGGCAGGTCCAGCATCGGTGCCCTGTGCTTCTCACAGATGAGAGCAGGTTCACCCTGAGCACATGTGACAGATGTGAAAGGGTCTGAAGAAGCCGTGGAGAACGTTATGCTGCCTGTAACATCGTTCAGCATGACCGGTCTTTATTGTAGGGTCTTTACCTCACATTATAAAGCGCCTTGAGGCGACTGTTTGTTGTGATTTGGTGCTACATAAATAAAATTTAACTGAACTAAACTGGTTTGGTGGTGGGTCAGCGATGGTCTCTGGACTCTTATTCATGGAGGGGGACACAGACCTCTACAGGCTAAGCAATGCCACCCTGACAGGTATCAAGTTAAAATCCTGGGACTCACTGTCAGACCCTACGCTGGTGCAGTGGGTCACTGTTTCCTCATGGTCCACAACAATGCCTGGTCTCATGTAGTGAGAGTACGCAGGCAAGGAATTGATACGACTGACAGCGCCCCGACACTCCCCTGACCTAAATCAAACAGAACACCTCTGCAACATTATGTTTCAGCCCATCCGGCACCACCAGGTTGCACCTCAGACTGTCCAGGAGTTCAGTGATACCCTGGTCCAGATCTGGGAGGAGATCCTCCAGCACACCATCCTTTGTCTCATGCTGTCAGTCATGCATACAAGCAAGTGGGCGCCGTACAGACTACTGAGCACCGTTGATTTTTGGGGTGTCCTCATGTCTTGAGTCACTTGGACACTTTACCTCCACTGCCATCACTTTATCCATACAGTCCAGATACATTTTATTTATTACACTCACCCATATAATGCATACCGTGTATGCTGTGTACCTTACCGGCTACAAATGTATATAATATTTTGATATCTTTATATAGTGTTTTGACGTGTGTGTGTATATGTGTGTATATGTAAATGTGGGTATTGACACTGATATATATATTTATGTATATAGTGCTTATGTATATGTGTATAGTTTTTTGCTATTTTATTTTATTCTATTGAATTTTAGTTTTTAGTTTAGTTATTTGTTCTTACTCATCCTTTTCATTTTTTCTCTGTATTGAGCTGCTGTAATGCACAAATTTCCCCGTCGTGGGATTATTAAAGTTTTATCTTATCTTATCTTATCTTGTCTTTGATTTCAGCCTCTGTAAGCTGCTAATTTTCATTTCAATAAACAATGGGGCATTCTTTCCTTCCTGACACAAAGTCCATATCACTATACAAAGCAAGCATGAATTTTCCCTGTCTTTTCTTTACACCAGTGTTACTTTTGACAGCAAATTTTGATTTAGTTTTAGTCATAATTTAGTCATCTGAATAGTTTTAGTTTTAGTCTAGTTTAAGTCGATGAAATTATCGTAATATAGTCGACTAAATCTACAGTGGATTTAGTTAACTAAAATATAAAGTGTGTAAAATGTTGTTGTTTGTCACAACGTCAAAGGACAAATGTGTCCATACATCGGCTCTTCTCTTTCTCCCTGCTGATATTGTTTACATCACTTAGTTCTATCGGAAGCAACGACCAATCACAGGCTAGTTTGGTCTTCCCGGGTTTAGAGCAAATTTGTGCAACTGTGCGTTTGATTGGATGTTTTCCTAACTGGTCCCGCCCTCTCACCAAATTAACTCAGTTCTGATTGGATGTCGTCCCCGCCAAGCATTTTTGTCTCGTTTTCATTCGTTGACTAAAGTGTCAATTAATTTGGTTATCGTTTTAATCCTTTTAGGTAGTTTTTATTTAGTTATCGTCTCGTTATCGTCATGAAAAAAAAGGGTCGTCGACGAAAATATTTCGTCAATGAAATTAACATTGCTTTACACACACACACACACACACACACACACACACACACACACACACACACACACACACACACACACACAGGTACTGTTTATAAAATTAATTAATGGTAGGACGGCATTACAGGAGTGGGGTCTAATGAACACACTGAGGATTTGTATCCACTACTGAAGTCAACTCAGAAAGATTAGATCAGAGAGGAAACAGTCTAAATAAATATTAGTGGTATTGAAAGCAGTTTGTGTGTAATGATACGCCTGTGAGATGGTTATGAATAATTTTGGCTAAAATTTTATTTGTGAAGAAATCCATGAAGTCACTACAAGTTAAAGTGAAAGGAATACTCGGCTCTACAGTGCTGGAAACAAATCTGCGGTTGTTCTTATTTTCTTCAATTAATGACGAGTAGTAAGATGTCCTAGCTTTACGGAGGGTTTTTTTATAGAGCCCTTTTTCCAGGCTAAATGAGCATCTTCTAATTTAGTGAGACGCCATTCCCTCTCCAGCTTACGGGTTATCTGCTTTAAGCTGTGCGTTTGTGAATTATAGCACGGAGTCAAGCACTTCTGATTATCCTGCTGGAAGAGGCCACAGCCATCAGGGAATACTGTTTCCATTAAAGGTGTACATGGTCTGCAACAATGCTTAGGTAGCTGGTATGTGTCAAAGTAACATCCACATGGATGGCAGGACCCAAAGTTTCCCAGCAGAACTTTGCCCAAAGCGTCACTCTGCCTCCGCCGGCTTGCCTTCTTCCATTAGTCCATCCTGGTGCCAGGTGCTCCCCGGGTACATGCACCCAACCATCCACATGATGTAAAAGAAAACGTGATTCACCAGGACGTAGCATGTTTTCCCACTGCTCCACGGTCCACTTCTGATGCTCACATGCTCTTTGCTTTCGCTTTTGTCAGCGAACAGGAGTCACCTGACTGGTCTGCAGCTACACAGCCCCATCCGCAACAAATCCGCTGCCCATGACCCCTCTGCAACATTTCTATTAAAATGTATTTCTGTTGATGGTTTAACCCAAACTAATGGTCTCTGTCAGATCAGGTTTGGTTAATGCACTGTGCATGCACGTGCATATCCTCTGGGCCTCTGCATAAAAAAAGTGATATGGTGACTTTTGACCTGTATCACAGGTTCATGTTATCCCATTATAATTTATTGTAAAATATTCTGTACAATCATTACACAGTGCAGTGCCAAGTTTGGCAGTCATGTACAGTAGTCATGAATACAATGCATGGACACAATTAATTTATATTAGCTTAAGACTTCATTGCTTCGTTTATTCCGACAAAATCTGCGTTGATTTAATGGAAAGTGAAACGAAGTCAATGAGGAAGTTAATGAACATGTAAGTATGTGTTTATGTTTTAATTAACTGGATTGGAACATATATTTTCCCTGTCATCTTCTTATTGATGGGAAAACTGCTTTGAGCAGAATGTGGCACTCATCCAAGGAGAAACAACCCTAATCAATCAGTGTATTGCTAACGTTACTGCTCATGAAGCTAATGGATGGAGATGTCATTGTGTTAAGGAGGTGCAGATTTAAAATTTTAAAAAAGGCAGGTATGGTAATGTTTCGGTCAGTAGAAGAATTAGTTATGTACACCAGGTCCTGCTGAGTATGAAATCCATGTACAACAAGCTGCACTTATATTCTTCAGAAAGCAGTGTGCTACTTTTCCATGCAAGTTAAAAAACCTTAGCTCATATATTAAAGCCCTGCATTATAAGAAAATCATTTTTGAGTCATACCTTGCACTTTTTTAAAGATCAAAAGATTTCATTCCTCAGTCTGGGTGAATATTTCTCCTGCTGCAGGATTATGGTATCAAATAGATCTCAGTACTTAGCATTAAGTCACGTGTGTGATACACTTAAGAGGTACAGAACAGCAGGCAGCACTTACCTTGTATAATAAAGGTACTTGGCCAAGCTTGACAACAGCAATCTGGCTGGTGAGGTTCAGGCTGTCTTTGGCTCTTCTCAGGTCGTCCACACTGCCATACTGGACGTCCACCACCTCACCCTGGTGAGCAAAAACAAGCAAAACCTCAGGAATCTGTTACTATATGAAAAACTGCAGCTGTTTATTATGAGATGTTTGAGGGTAACACCCCACAGATTTTAGATGACATTTATGTATTTATATGCCCAGTCAACTGGATAATTCATAATCTCTGCATGAGTTCACTCTGGATATCAAATCTCTACATTTTCTGACTAAAAGTGAGTGCAAAGATGTCGAGTCATAAACAATGGAGTGAATTTAAAAATATCTGGCTGCTCATATTAAGACAATATTGAAGAATTTGCAGTTTTAAGCTTTTTGAGCAACAGCAGCAACAAAAAAAACAGTTAAATCCTTAATGAATGATCAGCGTGCACGCTCTAATTATTATATAGGTCTATAATTATTAGAATAGCACTTTATAGCACCCTGAAATCACTTTGGCAGCGTGTGTGCTTTGCATCTGTGTGTGTGTGTGCGCATCTGTACATTGGTGTGTACGCATGTCTGTGTGACTGAGCAAGTGTTATCACCTCCCAAATTAAAGTGACCTAGAAGCTGCAGAGGAAAGTCAAAGCATTACTTTTTCGGGGTCTCTCTCTCTCTACCTCTACCTCCCCACCCCCCCATCACCACTTCCTCCATGCATCACCTGGGCCTGATTCATTTTTCATGTGGCCTGGGGGCGAGTGTAACACGATACTGCAGTGGGGTGAATGCGAGTGAGGGGTGGAGAGTGCCCGACTGTGTGAATGAGAGAAAGTGAGCGAGAACACATCTTTTTGCATCAGGGGAGCCCAGCAGATGAGAGCGAGAGAGATTTATCACTCCTGCCTGAATTTGCATCATAAAAGTCTTCCATTTAAACTGCAAGCAGTGGAACAGTACAAGACACAGCAAACGGTAACACAGAAGAATCTCTGTACAGATTGAGATGGTGCTTCTTAAACTACCTCTCTTTCCTCTCTACCTTCATTCTTTCATTTCATCTTGACATGATAGTGAAATTAAGTGTCCTCAGTCTGGTTAAAGCAGTGAGCATCTTTCCTCTGTTAACAATGATTCAAATCAAGTTTTGGTTGATTTTTTCCAAGAATCACAGATGGACCAGTATACATCGTCTCTGTCCGGTATCCTTTACTACAGCACATTTATCCTTAAGTTCTGTTTATGCAGCTGCAGTCTTGTTGGGTATGCAAAATATTTAGCAGTGCATTAAAATTAATTGCAGAGTGATGGTGCTGAACCTTCGTTTGAGCGAGGATTCACCCACGCCCAGGGAATGAACGCGAAGCCTAAAATTTACAGAAGTCAACAACAATCATTCCCACACAGCATAATTTACTTTTTTCAAATTAGCAAATGGCTGCCAACTTAATATTCTGGAGGGCTTGTGTCTGGGACGGAGCCGTCCTCCAGCGAAGGAACGCTTTGAAAACACTTTAAAATGATCTTTAAGATACTGTTTGACTTTGCACAGCTGCAGAACTGCAGAGGAAAATAAATGATGTCTTCTCACAATCTTATACCTTTCTTTGGTGTTTTGGCTGGAAGTGGATGCAAACGTGTTGTTTGACATGTAGAAATGCATGAAAAAGTATAAGTTACTCATCATGAATGCACTTCTTGCAAATCTAAAAAAATGAGAGTAAATATGAACATTTCTGCACTGACATGTTACTTACCACATTTTAAACTTTTATGTGTAGCCCAAAATTTAAAAAAAGTCATTATGACACTTGCAATAGTAGTTAGCACTGCTATTTAAAGTGTAAAAAACACAGTGATGTCATAAAACTCTAATATTAATCATCTGGCTGTACTAAAAGCGAGTCAATATTTCTGGTTTCTCTTTTCTGTATGTATCCTGATATGCACCAATAAGCCATAACATTAAATCCCATGATAGGCAAAGTTTATTACATTGACTGTCTGGTTATGACGCAATGTCCTCCTGGGAAACCCTGCGTCCTGCATTTATGCAAATGTTCTCCGGCCTCAGAAATGGCTGAAGGAACAGGACAAAGAGCCCGAGGTACTGACCCGGCATCGACTCATCACAGAACCCAAATCTGAGCATCTTTTAGCAACACACACATCCCAAAGGATGCCCTGTCAATGTCCCTATGCCAGACAGCACAAGAAGTCCCCAGGAGGTCTTCTGCCCCTGTCCTGATGTTCAGAGTTGAGGGGCACCTCTACAATATTAGGTATAAATGTGGCTGCTCAGTCTATAAGGACTTAATATATAGGAATACTCTAATCCATATGAAAATAAGCACAAAGCAAGAAAAATGATGGAATGAATTAAAATATATTTCTAAATGCATACATCATGAAGAGAATTAGAAGAGCGACACACGGAAAAGAGAGAGGAGTCAAGGATTGTTTCTGCAGTCCACTGATTAAAGGCTGCTTTTAACTTGCAATTAATTCTCATCACATCAAGCAGAAGAGATGCCTTCACTGTCACACAGGCACTATGTCACCATGAGGGGACGAGCTGACAGAAGGTCTGTGTTGGGACAGAAAATCATTTGTCTGACAGAAATGTAAATTTTGGTAAAGGCACCATCATGTATTCGTTTATAGTAGAGGCCTGATTGGATATTAAAAAAAGCATCTTGGCTCTTTCTTAATTTAGAAATTTAGTCAGCTACATTAATAAAACATCGACCAAATTTAAAGAAAAACACCCACAAATTCTTCAGAAACTCTTCATTTGATATGTTACAGCAAGGACACCATCCTTCAGCTCTTTGGAGAGTTTGGGGAAAAGTTTGGGGAAAAAATTAATTTGGGAAAAAATTGAAAGGTTTGTATGAAAAACACAGAGAATTCCAAGTGTGAAGTATACAAATATAAACTTAACTCCACAATTATTTTTTTTTTTTTTGTGGAGAGGCATCTATTGCCAACATACTCATGGAAATGAACATCAAAATTAAAAAGAAATGCATTTTGCAAGTTGGTATATTGTGTCCATATTAGGTGTGTGTGTATATAAGTACATTAACAGGATCACATATATATATATATATATATATATATACATACACATATACATACATATACATACATATATATATATATATATATAAATATATATATATATATATATATATACACACATATTATATATATATTAGGGGTGGGACTTGATTAAAAAAATTAATCGAATTAATTACAAGCTTTGTAATTAATTAATCGAAATTAATCGCATTTTAATCGCATTTCAATATTTGACATGAGAAATATTAATTTAAGTTTAGTTGATGAATGAATCAATATACATAAGCTTAAACTTCAAAATTTTGTTTATTTTCCCACCAGTCTACTACACAGACCAACGAAGGGTGGAAGTGCTCCTGTGATAAACTCCTGAAATTAAAGTTAAGCATCATAACTGGATAGTTTTATTCAACATTAATGTCTCACTTGTTATAGTTGGAAATTAATCATTCTCTCAGCTGTATTCCTTGATGCTGAAAAGTGCTATGCTTGTTTTAACAGCTTATTTTGAATTAAAGACTTAAAATTAAACCACAAAAAGGAGAAAAAGTTCGTTCTCCGTTTAACAGCTGCTTTTACACTGCTGTGCTTCACACTCACGGTTGCTAGGCGACATGAGCTATGCAGAGGTGATGGCAGCTGATATGAAGGCTAGCTGCTCACTTCCGGCCTTTGTGGTGTTCGTGGGCTGCGAAAGACGTGGGCCGGGTCCTTCGCAGGATGCGGCCCCTAATTTGGACATTGTGCGTCGATATAATCTGTATGCCGGGAACTCGTGCACTGAGAAACGTTCCACGGTGCAAAGTGCCTTAAAATGCGTTAAAATTTTTAACGCGTTAATTTCTCCATAATTAATTAATTGAAATTAACGCGTTAAAGTCCCACCCCTAATATATATATATATACACATATTATATATATATATATATATATATATATATATATATATATATATATAGCTCATCACGCACAATGTGATGAGCGTGATGAGCTATATATATATATATATATATATATATATATATATAGCTCATCACGCACAATGTGATGAGCGTGATGAGCTGTGTCCAAATTCATATCGCTTAATTGCAAAAAGTGCTCCGCTGTTTTCGGAGCTGTCCGTTGCCGCTGGTCTACCAGCAGCTCACCTCGCTAGCTGTCAGCTGACCGGGCTATTGAGGCTCTCTTTAGCCGGAGAGTTGTTCTCGCTCCCCGCTGTTTTCGCCGCTGAGTGGAAGTTAAACACAGATATAATTCACTCAGATGATCTCTAACGGCTGGTGTTTGGTTTGTTTCAGTGTTTCATTTGTTCCTGAGCAAATCGGTTTGGCTGAAATTAAAATTAAGCATCATAATGTTTATTAAACATTTTTAATTAAACGTTAATGTCTCACTTAATATAGCTGGAAATTAATCATTCGCTCAGCTGTATTCCTTGATGTTGAAATGTGTTATGCTTGTTTTAACAGCTTATTTTGAATTAAGGATTTAAAATCAAACCACAAAAAGGAGAAAAAGTTCGTTCTCCGTTTAACCAGCTGCTTTTACACAGCTGTGCTTCATGCTGTCACGGTTGCTAGGCGACATGAGCTAAGCTGAGGTGAGGGCAGGTGACGCAGATATGAAGGTTAGACCGTCCAATTTCACAAACGCTCTCTTCCGGCCTTTGCGGTCTTCGTGGGCTGCGAAGGACCCGGTGGGCTGGGTCCTTCGCAGGATGCCGCCCCTGAATTTGGACACAGCTACGGAGATGACGGATGAGACTACGCTGGTGGATGGGAAATTTAAATACAAGAAACTTCCAGATGGAAGTACAAACAAAAATGCTGAGTTTGCTTCTCACAGGAGCACTTCGCCCTTCGTTGGTCTGTGTAGCAGACTGGTGGGAAAATAAACAAGATTTTGAAGTGTAAACTTATGTATATTGATTCATTCATCAACCAAACTTAAATTAATATTTCTCATGTTAAATATTTAAGTGTGATTAAAATGCGATTAATTTCGATTAATTAATTACAAAGCTTCTAATTAATTAGATTAATTTTTTTAATCGAGTCCCACCCCTAATATATATATATATATATATATATATATATATATATATATATATATATATATATATATATATATATATATATATATATCCTGAGATGATTTCATTTCATTCCTTGGCTGAATTTCTCTACATTTACATAATTATAAGGAAACACTTTTTTTTTAAACTGTAAGGAGTTCATTATCTCTAAAAGGCTGAGTTTATATTTGCAGAGGCCATAATGCATATAAAAACATATATGAGGACATAGAATTAGCTTATAAATAGTGCTAACTGGTTTAATTACAGATATTAATATGTTTGATGAGGGAGTACAGAGAGCAGAGACACTGAAGAGTATTATAGTACATGGACTGGATGTTTCGGCATACTTCTGCCGCTGTATTTCCTTCAGCTCAGCATCTCATCTTTCTAATCTAAATAACTCATCAAGACATTTGAGATTAATTAGTTTATCCTGCTTTCTGTTACAGTCTAATTATTCTTGCATGAGGCTTTTGCTTTAACTAACTTTGCTTTAACTCTGTGATAATGAGCTGACAGGTGTATATATATATTACGTGCATACTTTTAGAAATACATATTGTTAACCTACTATAGCAAACACACATGCAACTTGTGACATTTTTATAATATTTTATTTCTGTTAAACTCCGTCTAACTGGTACACATGCTGTTTGTGTGCAAAGCATTGTTTGGATTGGTGTAGGTATTTTCATGCACATGGAGGCAGATGTAAAACCTGAAATATTTAAAAACATGAGCACAATGGAGGCCATAATCGATTACTTGTCAGCACCTGCTGTAGGGAAGAAGACTGAGGAACCAGGTCATTTTAATTCCTGGACATAAATTAATATAGTTTTTTTTTTAAATGCTTGCGTAGCTCAGTTGCACAAGGTGTCCTTTGGTGTTGGTGTCTGGGTTTTGCCATGGTGTCTCTCACTCTGAGCACTGCATGGTGTATGGTGCTGGTAAAACTATAAAGGGGTGTAACGCCCACCATAAGCCCATTTAAGACACATTTGCACCCCTCTCAGTGCAGCATTTCCTGACAGTTTCCTCAAATATCTCTTGTACCAGCACCCTGAGAGGCCTTTACAGGGTGTAAACCATTAAAGCAGCCATACCATAAAGTTCAGAGTCTTCACTGCTGGCAGGGAAAGAATTATTTGGCCATTTGGTTCTGTAAAGAAATCTTTAAGAGTAACTAGACCCTCATCTGCATCTCCACAATTAGCCATAGTGGGAGTCCTTTAGCTGCAGTTATGACCCTCCCTGGTAACCCACCATTGTCCTGTGGTCCAACTGCAGTATAGTAAATCAAGTGTGAGTCTGGTAGTAGCTGAAAGGTTGACTCCATTCTTTCTTCTGGTCCTGACACCAGAAGGCCAAAAGTAGTTTCTCATAAAGGGCAGAGCTTCATACATTATAACCGTACTCCTCCCAAACTCTCAAACACCTCTAAATTTCAGGCAGTCTCAGTGGAGATGTCAGCTCTTGCTCCAGGGCATCTCACCCGGGGTTGGGCATATCATTCTCCATCCTACCTGCAGTAAGGTAAGGTTAATATGGAAACAGCAGATTCTTATGTGCAGCTGTGATAGTCTGCTTGGTGCAGTTCTATACTGCCATCATTGAGTCCATCCTCATCACTGTGTGGTACGCTGGAGCCACCACTAGGGACAAACAGAGACTACAGCGCGTTGTGCACTCTGCTGAGAAGGTGATTGGCTGTAACCTCCCATCTCTCCAGGACCTGTACACCTCCAGGACACTGGGGCGTGCAGGTCGGATCACAGCCGACCACTCTCACCCTGGGCACAGACTTTTTGACCCTCTCCCCTCAGGCAGGAGGCTACGGTCCATACGGACCAGAACCTCCCGCCATAAGAACAGTTTCTTCCCCTCTGCTGTTGGACTCATGAACAATTACCCTAAGACTGTTACCACCACCCTCCACAAACGCTGATGACCCTATGTCTATGCACCTGTCTGATTGCACTGATGTACATATTAGTGGAATATAGTCTACATTCTTTTATCTTTTAATTAGTCTCTGCACTGTATATTTTGTAATTTTGTAATATTGTGCTATAGTTATAGCTCTAATATCTCTGTATATTTGCAATTTGTATACTTGTATATTGTCTTATAGTTTTTATACTTATTTGTTTTTTTTCTGTAAGCACGAAGTACCGCAGCAATTTCCTAATGCTGTGAACCTGTTCAACCCATATGGCAATAAAACCTTCTGATTCTGATTCTGATTCTGATTCATGTGTCATCGCTTTTCTATACCAGCATCCAGGCACGAGCCTCCTCCCATTCGTTCATTTTCTATACTGCCCTCGCTCTCTGTGTACGCTCTGCTGTCTTTGCTTTGCCCAAAAGTTTCAGTTCTTTTTTCTTTGATTTTTTTTTTTTTAAAAAAGCTTCTTAAAACCTCAGATGATCTCTGTGCAGGAAGTGGCACTTTGATTGGAGAAGAAGGTTTGTCTCAAAGTATTACTTCAAAGGTACATAATGATGATGAAGCGCGACTGTAAAGGGAACACCACTGTACCCCAAACGGCTGATTGATGATTAAGGCTGAGCATGGCTTTAATCTTTACAGCCACCATTTCCCATTTTCAGCAATTATTTGGTGAAGGAAACACACACAGTATAGAAACATTTCACACCATTTCTTTGAGAACTGGAATAATACCACATTTATGTATGTGTGTAGCCTTGTAACTGCACGCACATGCCCCTGGGTCAGAGTTCAGCAGGCAGTGCTGCCTGAGAATGCAGGATAACCAGCTGCAAAGCCTCCTGGGAGCAAATACATTTCTAGATCTCCAACTGCTGTAGCCACTGACTGAAGTGTGTATGTATGGGTCTTCATGTGTGCGACTGACAATGATGAAAATTCACCCAAATGACACTGAGAGAAAGAGAAGAGAAAAGGGAAGGCACTGAGGACAAGTACTTTCTCTCTACCTGTGTTGAATTAGTCAGAAGCTTTTCCCCTCAGTCCATCCTTGGAAAGCTTAAATGTGCGCTTTTATAAAGCACTGCTGAGCTTTTTTACACTGTGATGTTGAGTCACGTAATGAAGCCTGTGCCTTTACCTAAGATTACCTTCAGCACTGACGTTTGCATGCTGGTGGATCTGAAGTGAATTCACTTTGTCATTTTGCATTAATAATTCATGTCAAGAAAACTTATTATTTACAAACTTTGTTCAAATATGAACTTGACTTTAAAAAATTATGAGCATATAAGCAGATGGACAGCAAAACACCACAGAGATTATTGTGTACCATGAATAAGAATGGTCCATTTTCTCAAATAGTACATTTTTTCCTTCAGTATCTTTCTTTATAGCCGTTTCTTTTATTTCTTTCTTTATTCATTTGTTTTGCCCTTTATGTTCTTTTTCTTTTTTTATATATTAATTCCTGAATAGGTTATTAGGGAAAGGAGCCCAGGAAGAATTTTTCTTATAGAACCGATTAATTCACTGTAAAATAAGACAAATTGGGCAATTTCAGAGACCATTATAGGTCTTTGAAACCAAACTACTGACTCCAGAGAGAACTCATAGAAACAAGGCTTGTATATATTTACTGGTAAATCAAGTATAATCATATTCAGTTGACACAACAGCTACATCCACTTTAAAGTAGAACGATGGTTAAAGATATTCAGATAAGCAAACTGACTGAAAATGCTTTGTAGCGTGATAATTATCTAAATTTGTTTAGGACAGCACATAAGAACACATTTTTACCGTTTATATTAGAAATGTACTGCAGTAACCTGGAGTTGCTCCTGTGTTGAGCCATACTTTCTCTACCAACTTTTTTTATGTGCATGTCTTGCATGTTTTTCTATGTTCTTACAGCTGTGACCAAACGCTCCTGAGGCTCTACAGGGAGGCTGCTATCTGGCTTCACTTGATGGATAACATCCTCCGGTGAATGCGCGCTATACCAGAAGGATTTCCTGTTCTTCGTGGACGTTCATGACACCTGGGACGCTGCTATTGTACTTCCTCTGTTCATTCTTTACAAATCCTGAGGGTCCTTTGGCAACTGGGTCTATCTCTTGTGGCGTTTTCCGCATCTGTTGCCGTTCTCTATTACTGCTTTTTAGCTGAACAACCGTGTAGCTTCTTTCCTACTTCACACAGTCCAGTTAACCTGCTGCTTAATTGAACTTGTTGTGCACTGTCAAAAGTTGGTTAGTTAGTTTAGTTTGAATCGGATAAATCGCGAAAAGCAAAACTGAAAGAATTAGTACGTTTTTACCAATATATCGTTTATTATGGGCCAGTACTGGTTTTACAACTGCAAGTGTCTCTCAAGTTTGTCTCTATTTGCTAGTTATTAATATCCACTTGCAACGCTCTTCATACAGGAGTGGAGAATAAAAGGAATGAATGTGGAGATGGTTGCATGAAAACAGAAACAGATATGTCAGCAGCCTCTATAATATTATACACGCTAAGTGTGTAAAATCTGCACTTTTATTGAACTATAGTTTGCATATAGCAACATTACATCTAATGAACATGGTCATATCTTCTTCTTCTGGTCCACATCAAGAATTAATAATGCAAGCTGCTCTTATTTTATTCTGCATTTCAAATTTAACACAGTGGTTGAACTTTTTAGTTCAGCCTTAGCAAAAAAACAGGGCCACCAACAGCAGGACTTATTAGTCCAGTATACTTGCTCTGGGCCCAATCCATCCATCACAAATGCCATATTTAATTGTCTGAAAGCCATGTTTAGATCCTGCAAACCACTGTTCAATTCGAGACAGCGTGCAGGAACAGTGGTAGGAAATAATAAAGTGATGGATGACTGTGACCCTCCTTTGGGTAGACTTCAACGAGTGGACAGCTGGATGGATCGAGCAAAGCAGAGAAAGGAGAACGAAGAGAGAGGAAGGGGGTGAAAAGAGGAGGAAAACTTGGTATTCAAAGAATCACTCCAACTTTTCATCTGCCCTCAGGCCGGGCAGGGGCTCAAGGGAATAACAAGCATCTCCTTCAACCCCTTTCTCTGTTCCCAGGATACAGAGAAGTAAAACCCTCTAAAAATAGTGTGACTGTACGCTTTGTGTATGCATGTCTGTGTGTCTTCTAGCTAGAGTGGGTGGACTACATACATAATGACTTCCATTAACCTTCACACTCTTGAAGGATGGTAAAAGATTAACACTGCAATGTGCATGACACAACTACTATGTACAATTTTTTGAGATCTCTGCATTCAGTGCATTGGTGTTGTTCCATTTCTAACTATGTATTCTTATTATTTTTGTAATGTGCATGTAACATATAATGTGTGTGAACTAGCTTGTCTGGAAGAGACAGCCTGAGACAGCCTCTGAGAAACTTTCTTTTTTGGTTCTATAAAAGTGCAGAAAAATAAAAGAAATAAAAGTTTGACCCATTTTAAAGACTCTGCTCCATTGTGTTCAGTCATTGGTGGAGATTGGAATATCTTTTATTCTTTCTTTCAACAACATCAAAGATGTGAAAATTGGTAAACAACTTATCATTCCAAAACACATCCCTTATAAAAAGGCTCGATGGAGACATTGTTGAGCAGAACGTGTTTCTGGCTGTTGACTGTCGATGAACTCGCCTCGATTTACAGCTTGTTATGATGTTCGTGTCATTCTAATTTTTATGGTGAGCTTTTTAATTTTTTCCCACTAAACACCTGAACTTGATTGGACTGCCTTGACTTTTAGATTTGAACATAGTGTTCTACCTGACCACGGCTAGCTACGCTGTGCTCCCTTCATTAAGTGCAACTTATTTGTATTTAGTTTGTATTTGAAAAAATTGCTTAATATTCTGTGGATGAATTTCTTTTTAAGACAGCTGAATCAAACTGTGCAGAATAAAAAATAAGTGCCCAACAGAAACTATTGATATCCACTGCAACAAAATGTTGTTTCCTGCTTTGCTGAAACTAAGCACTGAAATATGTTTTGACCCCGAGCTCTGATTGATCAAGTTCTTAGCATTAGGAACCGAAAATTCTTGCTATGACCTTTATGTGTGACCTTAGCTGGGGACTGGAGACGGGTTTGCCAATATATATTGTTGATACAGGTGAGAAAGACTAGGAACGGGGCTCCAGCAGCCAGAAGGGTTACACAGCTTTGGTTTCAACACAACACAGCACAACACAACCATACCTGCACACTTCCTGGGGCAGAGTACGCAGCATAGGAGAACTGCTGCTTCGGCAGGTCGTTTGGTCCACGCTGGTCACAGGGGGTCCCGTTTGGCAGGAAACATTGGTGGCTGGATCTGTCGGTGATGGTGTTGGGTGTGGAACCCGGCAGACTGAGCAGAACAGTGTGATTGGATAGGTGGACATCAGTTAAACCAAGTCCCACCCACTGCCTGTAGAGGTACCTGGCTCTTGATTCCTCGCTGTCATCTGGCAAGCTGGAAAAAGACCTGGAAATCATGGACAAAGACTTGTTACTCTGGAGATGAACAGAAATGTTTCCTTGCCAAGTATTTCAAATTTCCTGATGCACAGGGATTTTTCTGGAAAGTGGCTAATTTTACATTTTGATACATTTGAAAGAACAACTTTACAAGCATACAGGAGGTGTTATGAAGTTCAGTTAACTCTGCCTGTAAATATTAACAACAGCTGATTTAAATTTTGGCCATCTCCCCTTCCAGGTTGTCTTCTTGTGCACCTCTGGATCACTTCCAGAACAGCAGCTATTTTTAGATCTGCTGCACATGTTTGCATCTGGGATTTTACCATGGACCTCAAACCTTTGCAGGGAACAATAATTTATAGTTGTGGAGTGAATAGGAGCCTGGTTTGGACATTCACAGGGTCGTTCACTATGAATTTGGCCACACTAATCACCATTTCCGGCTGTCTGTGCTATCATCTTCATAAAACAATGAAATTCCATTTGCGAAGTGAATTTAAAAGGTTTTTCATCTTTATGTAGGTTAAAAAGATGAATCCTGTAATGTTTTCCTCACACAGAATTATTCTAAGACTGCGGACCAGCAAAAAAATGATGCATTTTGTTAAAAATGAGCAAGGACTCAACTGGATGCCACTCCAAACTAGATAACAATCCATCAAACTGTCAGCAGCTTTCAGGGTGCTCTCAAGGCCATCTCACAACATGGAACATCAAATTTGTTTATTTATCAAAAAATGATAAAAATGATAAACCCCTACAAGTCATAAGGAACTGGCTGGACGTGCTTGTGCAGGAGAACAAGAGCTGTGAGTCCTCCCTCTTTGTTGTGCTTTTGCACAGGACGCTGCTGTCCTCCGTCCTCCATTGTATTTTAGAGCTGGAAAGACATTCATGACCACGACGATCATATGAAGGCTTTTCAACCCAACAGCTCAAAATTTGGGGATGTAATGGTTCAACCAACGGCTCTTTATTATTTTTAACAGTAAAAAGAATCAACAGATTTGTCTCTGCTCTGCTGTATGGATGAGTTTGTGTGGAGCATTTCTCACAGAGGAGCTGTCAGTCTCTCATTTTTGTTTTCCTAATTGCAGGAAAGAGATGTCAATAAAATGTGATCCTTTGGCCTTATTTGAGTCTTTGCTGCAGGTTTGCTTGGTTCCTGATGTTTACTCTCTTTATTGTTCTGACTCTGAGAGGTTTGAACTCTAAAGTTCAGCAATAAAGACATTTCCAGATTGGACTGGCAGGTATTTCAGCCGTATGCTGAAGAAAGATTACTCAGCGCTGAGCAAAACACGGGCTTGAAAATAAGATTTTCAATATATTTTTCCTCTGTTTGTTGTTGCAGGAGCTGTGATACCTTCCATCAGGTCTGAGCCACAGTAAATAACATAAGAATAACATATGATAGCTGTGATATAGATGGGTCACGGTTAATATCTTTTTTGTCTGTTTGCAAGTGGGTGGGCAACATTGGTGTATGCCTGCAGAATGTGCTTGTGTGTTCAGTGTGTGTGATATCTATATCAGTCTCAGCAGCAGATGGCCCAAACACACAATTGTGCCATTCTCTAGTCAGCAGGCCACGTCTCATAGCTCGCCAGGAGCAGCAGCGGGAGGCATTGTGTGCGCTGCTGTGTGAGTTTGTGTTTCCTTGTGTCTGTGTGTGTGTGTGTGTGTGTGTAAAACCTTCATCTATAAGCCAAGTTGTTGGAAGGGCTCCCCGCGGTTTGGGACACATGCCCGATTCTAACGATACGCTGCGTCTCAAGTGACTTGAGTGTGTCTGTGTTTGCTTGTATGTGTCAATCTGCACAGCTGTGTGTTTAAAGACGTCTGTATTTCTGAATAACATGTAACCCTGATGTCAGTGTTGTTATTGAACCTCTTATCTCCTACCTACCCAAACCTAATGCCTCCGCAACAGAAGACACATTCAGATCCTTCAGTAAAACTACAGCAACAAACTGCAGGTCAGAAAGCAGAACAGCTGAGTCATGACTGCAAAGTTACCTGAAGTGAAACAGCAGAAATAAGAACTGTCATTCGGCCTCTTTCTTCTTTTTGCGGTTATCTATAGTAGCAGTATGGAAAGACTAAAAACTCTGGCTTACTAATGTGTTCGGCTCAGTAATACGAGCATAACAAACAAAAGGTCCTCAATGTTCTACATGCACGATCCAAATAATAGCCTCAGTCAAGCCAAGTCAAAGTCTCTTTACTGTCACATACCACATATGTGCAGGACATGCTGAGGACTGAAACTGCGTTACTCTCAGACCTGAGGAAGAACGCTGTACCCTGAGTCATTTGGTGGTCCTGTGTATTGGTGGTGGCAGTAATGTCATTACTATAACTCAGAAACCATTCATGTTAATATGTACTCCAACATAAGGAGCTACAGTTGATTTTACCTGCACTTTGTTGTGTTTGGATGGGTGAAAATGTATTTATACTATGAGTCAGAAAGGTGCTACATCTTCAGGGAGTCTTCCCCTTATTCAGTTCTCTTACCCTGACCCAGGGCTTCCAAACCACATGAACTGGGGTAACACTGGCACCATATGACCAAACATGGATTCTTTTTCTGGCTGCTGAGCAGCTGATTTTACAAAGGAAGATTAAAGTATGATGTTAGAAGAATATAAAGGAATAAATGAATGGTTTTTAGATGTAAGATGATTTTAGTCTTGTTCTTGTTCAGCCCTGGTAGTGTTAAATGGTCTGTGAGGAAGTTAAATGGATATTTGAAACATAGACTTAGCCTGCCTGCAATTAGATGTAAGTTCAACAGGCACATAGATCTGTACTATCTGTAAAAGGTGCTCCTGGAACTTTAATTTCCCTGATGGAACCTTCCTAAAGAGATTAATAAAGTTTAATCTAATCTATTCTAATCTAAACTAATCTAGATGCCCTCTTTCTGGATCATATAAGATGTATAGAACAATAAAACTGTTAAAAAAGGAAGGAATAAAGTTCCTTCTAAGAACCTATATTTCTTACTAACATTCATTGTGGAACGATAAAGACTCGAGAAGCTCTTAAAGACAAAAAAAACCCCTGAGGCCTTCTTACTTACTGCATGCTGAGTTACAAGAGATCTTGAGTTTGTACCTGTTGATATCTTATTAGCATAACCGTCTCCAGAGCAGGTCAGGACTGAAGCCGAGTTAATATGTACTGCAGCACGAAATGAACGGCCTCAGATTTAAACCCCTCATCATGCTTCACGGCAGCCTCAGAGCTCCACGGACAATTTTATCACGTTCAGAAATGTAAAACTTGAGCATCACTTTCTACTCCAGAGTTTATCAAACAAATTAGTCGCAACACTGTAACTTATTTTTTGAGAAAATAACAATTATGAGGGTTCCGTTTAGGAATATTTGTTTTCCATTCTTATTTTTTTATTTCCTTACTTCCTGTTTTCCCCCAGTGCTGAACACCAACACCTGTCAAACAGGTGAATGTATACCGTGTCATTCGGAAGGACACTGGTCACTTGGTGCAGCGGGCCACATTACCATTTTGCGATATAATAAACTTTAATGGAGCCATGTTTGAGACTCCACTAAAGCTGTCATTTCAGAAGGTTACTACCCCATCAATATCATGTGGAGATGTGTCCCGTTTAAGGCCGATGGCGCTCCGTCTTGACATTTTCTCCCAACTAATAGGATTGAGTGCAGATATCAGGTACATTATCTGTATTTATTTTGCGGCAAATAATTCTAAAAGGCTGTTCAGAAACTTCAAAAAACAAGAAAATCTGTGTTATTTCCATGCTGTGTAACCTTTCCTATGCCTGCAGAGATACTCTGATTGTTTTGAAATGTTAATATGGGCTGCATTTGAGGGCTGGCAAATATCTTTATCTGATGAGGGGACTGAATCCTTTCCTCTGAAGCCGCCATACCCCACAGAGATTGATGAAAAACTGTT
The DNA here is from genome assembly GCF_007364275.1 of Archocentrus centrarchus. Classification (NCBI taxonomy): domain Eukaryota; kingdom Metazoa; phylum Chordata; class Actinopteri; order Cichliformes; family Cichlidae; genus Archocentrus; species Archocentrus centrarchus. The sequence continues at coordinate 1,921,822 of NC_044349.1, forward strand.
TATTTGAATATCAGCGAGCTGCAATTGTTTCATGAAAGGCCTTTTTAAAAAAAAATATCTCGCCTCTTCTAAAGATATCTGAGCTTTAATTAATTCTTTATTCACAATATCACTGACAAATGGGGTGAGGAAAAGAAATGTCTCTTCATCCTGATTTGAAATAACAGTTCAAAGTCTGCTCCCAAACTCCCAAGCTTAAATTTCTGTGCAAGTCAAAAGCTTTTCTATTATTAAAGATGGAAAATGCCAATGTTTCTTCAAAGCCAGTTATTCAGCATCTATGCACCATCTCTTTTCAAACAGAGCCAGACAAATTAACTTTGTCAAAGAAGGCATTTATGGTCTTATTTTGCTTTGTGTTTTTACTGCATGTTTTATGTTTGCTATAATGTGTAAGAGTTATTAGCATGAGAGCAGGCAGATAAATCCCATGTTTCGCCCATGCATATCCTGGTTATAATTGCCTCTGTGGGAGCTGCGTGTGCTTCCTTGGGCCAAGCAGACCTGGGATATGAGCTGCTGTTGCCTCTGCTGGCAGCTGCCGAGGATAATATATTCCTGTAGCGCACAATCATTTTAATAGCTCATCCATTTGTTGAGGAGACAATTGATTTTCTCTGTTTCCATACACGTTAGTCACATTTGATTTCTCTCGTCCCATTTGCATTTGTCACATTTTAAGAGTGTGGCGCCTGTGCTCAGGCTCCATGATAGGAAATCTTTATTCATGTGCCAGGGCTAGTGTTAAGGTGGGATGTAAGCGATGATGGAGGCTGCCAATAAAGACAACTCCACACATCACTGGCACTTCTATGCACATCAAATCAAAAGGGAGGAATTAGAAAAGCACATCATCTGAGAGTTCAACCACTGACACCAGTGAATTCTGTGGTGACGTTTTAGAGGCAGTTTAAGTGGATCTGTAACATTTCTAGTCTGATAGACCAAAGTCAGTGCTAAATTAACTAATACACAGTTTATAAAATTATAGAGTACTGTGCAAAAGTCTCGAGCCACCCCTCATTCCTTGGCATTTTGGATCCAGACTTTGTTATAATCTCTTAAAGTGGTCTTCCCTAGGCTGCAGGTCTTTCGACGTTTTTCTTTGGACATTGGCTGCTTTTTCATTCTGGGGTTTTTAGTCTGTTAAGCCTCTTAACATTGACCTACAGTATGAGTCATTCAAGCACAACAAAGGCACCAAACTCAAGTGATGAACCAGTTTCTACACATAACAGACATCTTAGCAAAGACCCAATTTAAAATTGAAAAATTTTGTTAATACAGCCTGTCACAAAAACACAATTTGTTCCAATTTCTTCTTCTTTATCTATGAAAAATGCAAAAACATATCTCTGCATCATGTGCAGTGTACCATTTGAGGAAATGGGCAAGTGGAGGGCAAAAGAACAAGTGGCAGGTCTATAAAACCATCTACAGCTGATGAACAATGCCAGAAAAGTCATATCCTTAAGAAATAGGTAAAAAAAATATCCAGCAAAGATCTGGCACGAGACCTGAGAGATGCACATGGCCCTTTACGTTCATGCTTCATCAGAGATGGTCTCAGTGAAAGTGTGGCTCTCAAGAAGCCGTTCTTAAAGAAGAGACCGAGGGAGTAAAGGCTGAAGAACTGAAAATCAGTGACAGCCGATCTCATGGAGTCATCTCTAAACGGTGGAGGTTCTGTCATGGAACAAAACGCAGCTCACGAATCTAAAGAAGAGCTTCGAATGTCCTTCAAGAAGCCTGGAGAAGAATTCCTGGAGACTACTTAAAGAAATTAAAAGATTTCAGGCTGGGTTGGTGAATAAAGGTGGTCATAACAAATATTGTCCTTCAGAGACTTGTATAAACTCTGTTTTTGCCTCATATGTTGTATCGCCATACAGGTTTGCATATTTCAGTAAATCATTGCATCTATTTCCAGTTTTCATAGCAAAATACAAAGAAATGAGCGTTGGCTCGTGACAGCGCTGCAGATTCATCTTTGCTACTTTAACCTCAGATTGTTCTTGTTGTGTTTGTGTTATTTCTCTGAACCTTCAACATTATAAAACATGTCTCACAAAATAAAAATCCCTCATCTCATATTCTGTTTTGTTTGGAAGGAGAAAGATAGCTGAGTAATTATGAGCAAAGAGCGTCACCTTGGCTTAAAAGGCAAATATAGAAAAGTGATCATTTAATTATCCTTTTGCTGAGTTGCTCAGTACGCGTCTTCATGTACCGCCCATACAAATCTGTACTGCTGTGTACATACCACAGCAATTTGAGTTTGAACTCATTAGGCAATGAATTAATGTATGTTTATGATGGTAATGCAAACGTAAACAGATGTAGTTTCAAAGTAGCAGTAACTGCATTGTAGCTGAGTCTTAAAGGAGCTCATCCAACAGTATTTAAGTCTTGGCTAAAGAGTTGTATTATATTACTTAAATAGAAAGTCTGGAGACAGATAATCAAAACCCACTAACTAAACACATAAACAGATGTTTCTGTGGTGGAAAAAGTACACCACATTAATACAACCACACATATCACACATTTAGCATTCGTCTAAATGATCAGAGCCAGATGATGGCACAACATTTGGTATTTGGTATTTTTCTTGCTGTCAGCAACAAAACAAGATGGTCTGAATGTGTGAATGTGCCACATCATGGCAACTATGAGTCTAACACATCAGCGATGGATGAAGGCACAGTTCAGAAGCTGTCTCTGAATAAAGCAGCAGTTAGAGGACTGCTTCTCACTGAATGTAAAACAGGTCCAGTGGTGCTGCGCTCAGCTACACTGCTGAATAGTAATGCACACATGCGGACAGCGCACACACTGTACAATTAACCTTTCACATCCGCGAACAAAATATTACATTTTGCTCTTTGAGTCCTGGTAATAAGGGCTGTCGGGAGATTAGAAGCAGGGAAACTCAGAAAAAAGAGGGGGAAACAGTGCAGTTTTAACCACGTGCAGCCATCACGATCCTGGTTTGGACAAATCTAATAAAGCATTTGGGGTTGGGACCTTTCCTGATTAATGAATTTAACCCCACCCTTTAAATTTCATAAATATAATTTGTATTAGCGTAATGGGACTGAGCGAATTCAGAGTTGCCACCAAACAGACATTTCTCATTCAGGATTTCATATCAATAAATTAAAATAATATTGAAACAATACATCAAATCAACAGTGAACATTAAAATAAAGCTAAAAACATTGAGGACTCAGGCAGTTAGTAACGCTCACTGAAAGAAATTGATAGAAAGAGACAATTGTAGCCCGGTAATAGAGAAAATATGTGGCAATCAATCCATTTGCTCAACGACATATCCGATTCAGCGCGGCAGGGTGGGGCAACACCTCTCCAGCTGCCACAGGTAGAAAGGCCGGGTACGAGGAGGAGAGGTCACCAGTCTTTCACAAGGCTAACACAAAGATACAGAAAACCTTTCATACTCTTTCACACCTGCAGCCAATTAAAAAAATAAAATAAAAAATCACGAGTTAACCTAACACCTGTGTCCGGAGAGAACCCGTGCAGGCTCAGGGAGAACATGCAACGTCCACACAGAAAGAAAATTCCAAACCAGGAATGTGGAGGACCCTGAAGAACTGCCAGAAACCTCACAGAAAATTGTTGTAGCACACTGGAAACAAAACAAGCAAACAAACAAACGAAAAACAACAACAATTCTTCAACGTCGTGCAATCAAAGTAAAATCTTAAATAAGGCTTTCTTATGATTTGTGTCTTTGGCAGAGCCACCTTACTCACTAGTACAGGTTCCAGCATCCTTCTGTTTCAAAGCTCATGCTGTGAAAGTTTAGCCATCTTCTAAGCTTCCTGCAGCAGTCACATTGTGAGATGATCATCTTACAATACTGATACACTTTTGTCCCAAGCCATCTCTGACCACAAGACTTCTTTTGAACTTCACTGAAGGAACAGCAAACACTCTTTTGGACTTTGAGTTACACTCAAAGTCACTGTTACAGTTCATTGTGATCATCTGTCATCACTGTGTATATAAGAAACCTACATCTACTGTATACACATCCACCTGTGAAACCATTCCTGTTTTGGGGTTTGTCTCATTGTTGCACCTGTTGTTAATTTCATGAACACCGAAGCAGCAGAAACAAAGTAACCACCCTCTGCTGCTTAGGACAGATCAATATCCCAGAAGTTTAACTGACTTGATGCTGAACTCTGATTAAAAAGCGTCCTTTAATGTTTTTGAGAGGTGTATATTAGTGTTACCAAAAGCTACGTGTAACAAGCAAATTGCTTCCAGTGTGTATGCAGCTTTGTGAAGCTCTCCATTAGTTTTGTGAGGCTGTGACAGACGTTCCTGGGTTTTACTTGCTGGCAGCAAAATTACTGTTTAGTTTTATCTAAGACTTTGCTCTAATTTGAAAGCTGTAGAAGTCCTTTGTTAAAGCAAACAAGTTCTTATGAATTAGTAGCCTGTTTTGGCATCCTGACTTATTGTTCTTTTATATTAAAGGGTGAAAAGAAAAAACTGTGCAAAGTGAATGTCAAACTTCAGAAGGACGATCTCATCCTGTCACTTTGCACTTTGGTGGTAGGAAACGTCCATGTTACATTTTTGGAAGCAGGCCTGACACTTGTAGCAAGCTAAATGATTAAAACTCAGTTTTCCTACAAGCTGGATGCACTTTGAACTTCACAGGCTAATTACAAGGATTATGATTCCTGCATGGTTAAAACTGACACCGACTTCCATGTTAAAGTGAGGTGCTCAGTTTGGACAGAGAGGTAAACTCACTGTTGGGGGACCTGTGACCTTACAACGTAAAGCACCCAGAGAGACGTTTTGTTGTATGAATTAAACTGAACTCAATTCAAAATAAACCACAAAAAGTGCGACAACCAGAAGATTAATCAGGATTAGCCAAAATCACGAGTAATTCATACTAACGCTATTGGATCAGATCGAAGGTGTCAGGCCAGGTTTCTGACTTAGTGCAGCTGTAGGTCATTGGAGGTCACACTGCAGTGTATGACGTGAGTTACAGCATCACTGCTCCTTATAGGCCCTTTTGTAGTGGCAGTGGCAGTGGAGTAGTGGAGAATCTATTCAGCCATGTTTCCAGTCTGCAGTGGTTTCACTCTATTTGTTTAAAAACATAAACACGGACTCCATCTATGTCACGTTGAATCTATAACTGTATTTGAATATGAGAACCTGTTCTTCGTAACTTTCTCTCTGTCATTGCTCCTTTTAAATTTGGAAAGTAACTCACAGCACAGCTGCACGCACTCGCTTTTATTTTGTCAGACAGTCATTTTGTAATGCAGTGATAGTAAAATAATGATTTTGTCTGCAGCACACCACCATAGTAATTATGGTGCAGGAGATGTCTTTGCTGAATCCAGCGACTGATAGGCCGAAGGTGGCAAATGAGCAGCCAGCAGGATCTCTTTCTTAAGGCTGCATGATAGTGATGGGAATGATGATTTTCTTTTCTTTGGTGGTGCTGGGGCACAGTTTGCATAATTATCTGCATATTTGCATTCAGTTCAATTAAACTCATTTTAATTCAATCCAATGTAATGCAGTAGAATTTATTTTATTTTATTCATATAGTTTACAACGGCACTACAGGTAGAAGTTAAGACCCAACAATATCTGAGACCCTGATGACCTGATGAGATGGTGGTGAAGAAACTGCATGAACAGGCACGGGAAGGGCAGCCGTTTGCTGTGGTTGAGGTAAAAAGGGAACAGAGGTGGCAAAAAAATTAATTTATCACTCTTTAATTGGTAGACAAATGATCCAGTGCTCCTTTCCCAAAATAAATAAGTATATGATCAACGAAAGAATTAACGACGTCTCATTTTTGAGGTGTTCCAGCCACTAACATTCAGACATTCCCACCTGCTAACACTGAGCCACTGAAGAGCAACTCTGTTGTGCATTATTACACAAATGAAATCACCTGTGTGAGGTGCCCGATCAAACCCAATCAATGAAGGGCCCAGTGCCAGATTCTACAAAGATCATTTGTGCCATCTAATGGATCAGAGCTGATCTGGAACCAGAAAAACAATGATCCTGTTTTTTTCTTTGCCCAGTAGGGGGCGCTCTCAATGTCAGCTGACGCTGCCAATAAAGTCAGCACAACAGTGAATCACTTTTGAGAATTAACTATATACAGTAGCAGCTCCATCTAATGTGCCAGCAAGACTGACAGTGGCCATCTGCAACATATACATGCATATGGAGATAAAATACACCTGCACCTGCATTTTAAAGACCAAAGAGCTTTGTACAAAATATATATACATAATTGATACAAACAGCTACATAATAAAAGGACATATTATACATTACACACAAAGCAGGCAATCTTTGCAGCAGAGCCTTGTAAATAAACATAATACAACATCCCACTTTTTCATACAAGATACAATGGTGTTAATGCAGTGTGATACACAGAATCAAGAGGATCCCAGGTGGATATTTAACCCTGCATATATAAACAATAATTAAGCACAGAGAAAACTGTGGATTGCAAAATGATCTTACAACTTGATGAATGAGGAACAAGATTCATTTATATGCAAAATATAAATTTGTATAAAATCTTCATCTTTAATTTTCAGTTGCTCCAAATGGTTTTCAAAAGTGAGTCTAGCATCCAGCCAGAGCCCAAAGAGTTTATAACAGTCAACAATTTACAACCATGAAAGGTTTAAACATGGCCACTCTTAGGTGACATTATAAGTATCAAACACTTGTTGTTATCAGAGTTTACAATAAATTTGTGTGTGTGAAATTATGATATTAACACAACATCAGAGCTTATAGGATTTGATGGTACAATCTATTAAGTAATCAGCAGAGCTTCTTGAATTGTCTTGAATGGGAGAGGGATGTAACAGCTTAATTGGAGCCGTCAGGTGGGCACCCTCTGTCCTCGGTGTTTCATTGGTTTATGCCCACGACACCTCCAGAAGGCTCAACATTTGGTCCCAGTTGGTTGCTCCTCTGCTACTACCCCTTAATGGACGTTTCGCAGCCCTGGTGTAGTCTTTGCTCTTGATCCATAACCAACTGCTGCTTCGCTCAGCAGCCTCAGAGAGTGACTTTTCTGCTTGCTGGGAGGTCTGTCCTCACACCCCCCCATTCTCTTCAGGAGCCCAATTGTAGTCTTGGATGTATAGCATCTTCAGTGAAGATGACCACAACATGAGGTCTGTCCTGAGAAAGACCAGTTAGTGATCAAGGTCGACCTGCATCTTTCAGTCACTGACATGCTCGCTTCTTATCAGTCACTTCGCCAGACATTCTGCTGCTCTCACAAAGGGAGCGATGCTTGGTTGGTTCAGGCACCAGACGACTGAGGGCACTGGTGGTAGTTCTCCTTCCTTCTAGAATGATTGACAGTTGCTGCAAATCCTGGTTGCGCCTCCAGATGTGGTGGTTTTGGGATACGGTGGTTTTGCAGCCGGGAAGAATGTGCCTCAGAGTTAGGTGTAGGTTTTGGGGTACAGGAAGAACACCATAGATGGTGTTATAAAACTGAGTCTGCTCCACTGGCCCTTCTTGGACAGCGAGACTACATTTGTGTACCTTTCTGCTTCGTCTTGGTGCTAAACAAGCTTTCTTCTCTGGGTGGACGAAGCCTTGTCCCACGTTGGCCCCAAATCCTCGCCCTACTCATCCCTGCAAAACATGTCCAACTATATCTCCATACCGGAGAGCAGATTGTACTTGTTGAACGGCCTTAGATGGAATCCATTTCCTCCCAGTGGCCAATCTGGGAGCAGCCGCTCATATTGCTGCATAATGAGACTCAGTCAGGGTCACGTTTAGACTCACTTTGGTGCCCTTATGCTCTTCAGTGAGGCTGGAGGCAGTTCCAGAAGTATTTAAGCCTTGAACGGTCAGTAAATAAATATTTCAGTTTGCTCAGTTTGATTTTACTCTCCGACCTTGTCTGGGATAAAGGAAAAAAAAGCTTTTCATAAATTCAACAACAAAATAAACTATTAGACTGTATTTATTTTACAACATCCTGCCTGGGAAACACTAACTGCAGTTTACATGTGGTGCTTGCCCAAGAATCCAGATTAATGCTCTTTTCAAATGTTCTGTGTTACTTCTTCAGTGCTTAATCTGTACAATTTTGCCCAGATTAAGCAAAAACTATTTAGGAATCTATTTAGGAATAATAGTAGCAACTGAAAACAGGAGGTTTTTGTTCGTCACAGTGCTTTAGTTCCACATAAACAAAATCAATCTGTCCTCCTCCCTCACTTTCTTGCGCCTCATTTACCAGGTCATGGTGGATCTCTAGCTGTGTGTTAATTGGCCCAGCTCGATGTGTTGGCATTGATTATTAACCCTTCAGAAGATCCCAGTGGGATGGCTTTGAATGCTGAATACAATCACACACTTAATACCTTGCTCACTCTACCGTGTTCTTCTTACTCATTAGCTTCTTCATCTCTGCTTCATATGCTGCCTTTTTTCCGTTCTAATAGTCTTTGCTCATTTTATTTTTCTATATACTTCTAAGACTGTGATTTCCCTGTTTCCTTTTGTGCCACTTCACATGTGCCATCTCAACCGTTCATTATTTTCTGACTCTCAGTCCCTTTAATCAAGCATTCCTTACTGGCTGGTAATTGACTTGAAGTAGCTGAAGAGACACACGTGTTCTTGAGAACATAGTAGGTACGCAGGCTACTATGTTCCAAAAAGTTTACCTCAAAGTTAGAAGGGGCAGTAATTGAAGAATATGAATAATCAAAACCATGACCAGATGTACTGGCGCTAGAGCAGCATATTTTACAAACTTAAATGATAGAAAACAAAGAGGTTAAACACACAATGGGGGGGCTGAAGTAACACAGCTGCAGTTAATGGGCTGATCAATATCACATTAGGTCATAGATAGATATGACCATAAGAGAGAAAAAAAAAACAGTTCTGCAATGATGATTAAGCTTAATTGCAAATTTCAAATAAGTTCAACAAGTACAAACGCTTTAGTTTAGGCTCTCTGGTTTGCAATTACTTGGCTCAAAATCACTTGCAGTCATTATGGAATAAAATTCCCTCCACTGACAATCTATATCTTTCATTGGCGTTCATCAAGTCAGAGAGATTAGAGTCTCTACAAACGAGAGCTTCTCACCATCTGCCCATTAAGGGCCAAGGGATTGTCTCAGGAATGAGACTATTTTTCAAGATAATTAATTGGTCAGCAAGTGGTGTTTTTATACCTGCTGTTTCACTTGAACATAATCTTCTGCAGTGCAGGTTAGGCCTGCAGCATAAGCTACCGTGAGCAGAGAAACAGCAGCCTCAGTCACACAGACCACTGAGAGCTGGTTGGTAACTCCAGCCAGTGATCACACAGACAAGCTGGCAAGTGGTTGGTGGAGTTTACTGGCAGTCAGTAGGTGAAATTGGTTATGAAGAGTTATTCAGTGTTGTACCAAACAACCTCCTTACAATTGCTTTGGTTGTTACCTGTTACCTGTAGTTTGTTTGCATGGAAGATGCAGACTTGTAGTGAATCTTGAAAAAGTAGAAGATAAACCAGAAACAGACCATTTCCATCCAAAGTAAAGACTATGAGTTATGAAATGTGTTGGTTGAAGCAGTAATGCCAAACTTTTACTTTGAAGGTGAACAGTCCATGTTTGTAGTTTGCATCACATTTTTTCAAGTTTCATCGCTCACTGAAAGTAAAGTAGAAATCGTCTAAGTCAAAGTTGCACAAATCGGATTTTTGCTCTAGTCGGATGGCTTCTGCAGGTCCCGATTGTTCCTAACGTTAATTCCAGTAAAAATCATCTCCTAAATCGGATCATAAAAGTTGGATTTTCGCCTACCTCGGATGAAAAATCCAGTCCCACTGTAATGCATTTCCAATTAAATGTGATCGCACAAGTCGGATGAGTTTAGCGCTAAAGCCCTCCTCAGCTCCCACCACAACTACACACACTAACGACACCTGGCGATTGCTTGAGTGTCTACACTCTTAACCCAAATTAGTTGAGTTTACTAGAAAATCGCGTGGAAACTCGTTGCCTTAAACCATTCTAGTTTTTACAAAAAGATGAAACTAAATATGTTTAGTAGTCTTTACTAAAATTGATTACCTCATATAAATTTCTTCCCATTTATGTGAGCTAATCAATTTTAGTAAATACTACTAAACATGTTTGATACATTGTACTAAGGTTCTAAGTTAACACAACTAAACATGTTTAGTAGTCTTAACTAAAATTGATTACCTCATATAAATTTCTTCCTATTTATGTGAGCTAATCAATTTTAGTAAATACTACTGAACATGTTTGATACATTGCACTAAGGTTCTAAGTTAACACAACTAAACATGTTTAGTTTCATCTTTGTGTAAAAACTAGAATGGTTTAAGGCAACGAGTTTCCACGCGATTTTCTAGTAAACTCAACTAATTTGGATTAAGAGTGAAAATTACTTTTAAGCTAAACTGTAAAGCAAATAAGCAATTTAACATTTAAAGCTATTTATATTTTGTTAATATAATTAATAACATTTCCTCTTACCCTCTTCCTATTACCCTTTTTATGTTCAAGTTGTATTGAATGTAACACTAAATTGTAAAGAGAATAAATCAAATACATTTCAACATTCCAATATTTTATTTTTTGCAGAATACTTACGCAAAAGACAATTTTAACTGTAGTTTGTCATGTTTTTCAGAAGTATAAAAAAGTATCAAAACAGTAGCCATTCAAAAAAAAGTTTGCCATACAAAAGGCAAGTAAAAATAGGCATATGTGCTTGAACTCAATTCTAACATGTTTAGAGAAGGAATACAAATGCAGCAGCATTCAACAAAAATATTTGCATCCTTTTGAAAAAACTGGACACCTTAAAATAGGACACAATCTCCAACTTGGAAAATGAACAGATCAACTATGTTTAAGGGAAGATTTTGCATGTTTTATGTAAATGTACAGTCTGTGTTGTTAGTAAATGTAATCAACTGAAGCAATAAATTCCTGTGCTGCTATTGACTGAAAAAACCTGTAAAATAAGCAGTAATGTTGCTGTTGAGGAAGAATTACATTATTTTGAATTTACTGCTTCAAATGACTACATTTACCATCAACACAAACTGGACGTTTACATGAAAAGTGCTGAATTTTCCTTTAACTGTATCAACTAAATATTACTATGGAGCCCTGAGCATACACTTCTAAATCCTGTTTTTTAGAGTACAAGTGGCTGGACACTGATGTCTCTTATAACACTGTAAGCTGAACATTACAAACTTTCTTAAGAAATAAAAGTTGTGGCAGTACTGCTGCACTGAACTGCATTAGATAAGAGCAACTTTATCAACTCCATCTGCATTGAGTATATTTTCAACCCCCTGACTGTTCACTGACAACACACAAGACATTTCGTTACATCGCAAGCTGGTTTTTCAATGTTTGTAACTTTGGTTTTAGTTCAACGTGGCCCAGCTCAAGAAATACCTGTTGGATGAACTGGAACGTGAACTTCATAGAAATGGGGTAACTGAGATGCATTGCATATGCAAGTCCAAAGAGAAGACACATAGCTTTTGGCAGGTCTTGAATGTTGTCCATCACCACTTCTCCCTCAATGACAATTTTTAGTGAGGCTGGACTGAGATGCAGGGAGGATGAGGGCACAGCACCTTCAGGTTCAACAAGGAGGATCCCAATGTCAATGTTGCGGAAAGAGTCATCATCATCTGAGTCCTTTATAAATGACAAGAGCACAACAGTGATATTTCAGTGACCATCAATAATTGATAAAAAAAAATAACTTCCACAATCAAATTGAAATTTCTGTCATATCTGTTTTATCATGCTATGCAGCCCTAGTTTCCTAGTGTAAATGTTGAATGAGTTGGAGCTCCACAAAAGAACATCTATCCAGCATCTTCATGTGCTAGTGCTAAGTGGAACAATACCTTATCCTTTGAATTGTTTAAAACTATGCTCACAAGTTTTCTTCAATCACTGGAACTGCCATCTGTTTTCCCACGCCTGTCTGTCTATGCCCAAATCCTGACATGAACCCAACACAGCATAGCATAAGATATAAATTAAGATATATATATAAAAAAAAAAAAAAAAAAACTATCCCTTTAAAGTGGGTTGCATGAGGTGCTTACAGATGGTCAGCATACTTACCTACAGTAGATGGTGGTCAGCCTTTCCCCACTTTGGAGAAGCAGCAGGTGGATCAGTGTAGGTAGATAAGCAATGTACTGCTGCAACTTGTATTTTTAGATAAGTCAAAAAATTTATATCAGTTTTAGTGGACGCATACTATTTTCAGCATCTCAAACTGCTGTCCAACGGACCTATCTGACTAGAAAATTAAGTTACAGCACTCTCTTCATGCCAACCAAATGCCATAGGAAAAATTAGTAATTTTACCTCACAGAACACAAGAGTTGTTAGTCTAGCATGTCCTTGATCCTTAAATGTGTGCTACTGTGTGATTTTAGTGAATCCAAACCAATCAAATAATAACACAATCGAACAGACTGAGGCAGCAGTAGAAGAGCCGTTCCTCTGTTCAGCAAAGTAAACAGATTTTGTCTATGAAGTTTGGCAGGAGAAATCTATATACAACTTATATAAAAGTAATTTTATGTCAGAAGTCTGACTGACAGTAAGGTAATGCAGTGAAAATATTCTGTGTATAGTGTACATTTCACTGATCTAGATTTTTTAGGTGGCTAAAATAATGTTGTTATAAACACTGATCACAGCAGTATATTGCTTAGTTTCCTACACCAGTACCTCTGCTGCTTCTCCAAACCGGGGCCGTGTCAAATGGCACTTAATTCAAGTAATACACTGACTTTGGATAAATAGGTCATACAACACAGCTGCAAAACATTATTGCAAAGTAAATATTAAAGAATTTAAAGTATTTCAAAGACCCATGAGAACCGTGTATAAGAGTGAAAATTCAAGATTGAGTTGTTATTGTTCCTTTAGGTAGTCTTTAAGTAAAATTACTTACAAAGGCTGGTTTGTAGAAGTCTGTGGGGTTGTCACCAAGGATAACAGGAAGTCCTCTGAGCACCAGTGTTCGAATATCAGTTGGCTCTGCAGTCTTTGGGCAGTAAAATGACAAAAATAAGCAAGTAACTAAGCACAATTGATTGTATCAAAAAATATAAAGTCCCCACATCTTCTTAAGCATCGTTATTACGAATGTACAATATATCGGCATTAACATCGGTATCAGCCAATATTAGTCATTTGTTAACATGTGAGTATTGGTCCGATAAACAAAACTGGGCCAATATTAACAACCCATATCTATTTCCATCTTCTTGTCATTTGATTCCGGACGGGCAGGGGAGGAGGTTGGTCATGTGGTATTTGTTTGGTCATGTGACAGCAATGCAGCGCAAGATTGTGAGGAGTTCATCTGAAGCAGAGAATCAATGTCAGCTGTGGGATTGTTTTGTTTTTTCCAAGGTGTCGAAAGGGTAGTGAAATATATATATTGTATACATTATCAGTTATCTGCCATAACAGCAATATTAATATCGGGTATCGATATCATCCCACATTTTAATATCAGTGCATCCCTAATGGTAATCAAGGACTTTTGAAGGCACATTCCCTAAAATTTAAGAAATACATGGCTCATGGTTAATTAACCCACTGAGACAGTAACACCCTTAACACTGAGAAGAACTAGCAGGTTTTACTGAAGTTCTCTGAAAGTTTAAGTGAAGTTCAGAAACTCAGCCTTGTTTTTCCATCCCTAAATTCAAAATCTTTTAATCATTTCAACAATCTATGTGAAGCATGAAAATAAATACAGTTGGACTTAAAGCCAAGTCATTACATGAGCTGTTGCACACAATGCAAGTGATTAATAGGACCAACCTTTGTTTGTTGGGAAAGCTGTGTCAACATTTGGCCAATGTTCCCTCTCTTGGATCGAAAAATCTCGATAAGACGAGGACTGTGCCGATCAATGCTCTCATAGAATTCCTGTTTGAGATTCTTGCCAACAATCCTGTTGAACTCCATGCATACCTGCAAAATACAGAAAATGCTCCAATATTACATCTTTACAGCTAATAACTGAAGGTGGAAGCACCAGAGTGAGGACAGCAATAAAAATTGCACAGGTGTGGACATGGTCAGCTGTAAAACACAAAGCCCCCTTCAACTCACTCACTTAACACTTTAAATTTGGGGATATTTCAGTTATTCTAGTCAAACTTCTTTAACAAAAACTTTGTACCGCACACAACACAGGAGTTGCTTTTCTACTGCCCTGATTGTTTGTAGTATTGTGTTACTTTTGTGTAGCAGACCATTGCTACATATAAACAGACTATTAATATTTTGTGTCAAATTATATATTTTTGTTGGCAAGTAACCTTTTAATAAGCAGGATAGCGTACCGTGAATAGGGAATTAATAGATGATAAACCTCTTCAGAATAATCTGAAATCAGAGTTCTGCATCAGGGTGTTGATTTCACAATAACGACCAACTCAATATACAATATTCCTTACCAAAAAAAGATAAAGGCAGCTGTAGATAGCAACTACCATGTCCTGCATGGTAAAATTACTTTTTTTTTTGCTGACAGTGGGAATGGCTAACAGATAAATATTTTTAGGTTTTATAAAGGCAGTTTCCTAAGAGAAACACAGACACATATTTAAAAAAAAAAGTTCTCATTATTTTATTCATGAATGAACTAACCTGATCTTCTGTGAAAAGAGCAGGCCAACGTTCCACCATCTCACATACGGCAGGTTCTGACTCCACCACCTCTTTTCTTCTCAATGCAAACGTCAGATCCATCTTCTCTTTTACAAGCTGTCCATTTGGTGTTCTCTTCTGCATTTCATTAACCAAGTCTTTGCGGGCACCCTCAAGGGCTACCTGATTAAATCCGTCTGGAAAGTTGGGTAAGAAGTTGATCTCGCCTTTCTTTGCCTTCTTGATGTTCTTGTTGGCTGGTTCTCCTTCAGTTGAATGCCCTCCTCGTTTCCCTGCATTTACTGCTACATCAAGGCACCCTGATCTTCTGCGCTTTGTTCTGTAATTAGCCATTTTAAATTTTAGACTATTTTTCCAGCCGCTACAGCGACTGGTTGAGCCTCGCTCCTGGAGAGAGGGGTGCTTGCTTATGAGGGCTTGTGCAACACTTTCGAACTGAGCATTATTTGGGTATGCTGTGTAACTATACATGCTCTCTGCCAATCTTTCAAGAATCTCATGTTTCAGCTCTTTTGTTACTTTCAGGTGCGTACCATCACGAAGAAACTGAAGATCTGCTTGCCTAAGTCTATATGCTACATCAACAGAAAAATCTGGGATATCAAAACAATCTGGCCACTGTTTCTGTCGCTCCTGCGAGGATGTAGAGAGGATCTCTGTATCTGCTACACTGGGTGTGCCACTCAAAATTTCTTCAGATGTTGAGACAGATACCAACTCAAGTAGAGGGATGACCTTGACTGTTGGTTTTTCAGGAAGATCTTCGATATCTGTCAGATTGCACACTTCATAATTGAATTCAGGATCTTGGTACTGGAGACTGAAGTTGAAATTAAGTCCCAGTGATTCTTTAAGCTTGCCTATCAAATCCTCCACTGTAGTAGGTCTTGTATTCAGAACAACCTTTCTTATATCTGTCTCTGTGAAAATTACTCTCAAGGTCATCTTCTGGTGTGCTGCCATCTTGGAAATAAAAAAAATAGCTTATTAGAAA
The DNA here is from genome assembly GCF_007364275.1 of Archocentrus centrarchus. Classification (NCBI taxonomy): domain Eukaryota; kingdom Metazoa; phylum Chordata; class Actinopteri; order Cichliformes; family Cichlidae; genus Archocentrus; species Archocentrus centrarchus. The sequence continues at coordinate 1,937,603 of NC_044349.1, forward strand.
TATATACACAAAGACATAGATATTCAGTTTAACATATGGCTTATCAAAAAAGATACAAAATTACCAATTAGGCTTACATTTAGACTCTATCCAGAGCAATGCTAGTACTGACAACACTTGTGGTTTCTCAACACAGAATATAGCGAGTGAGTGTCACTGCTGAATTTTCTCCAAATCTGTATGCTGACAGAGGGAAAACATCATTCAGCTCTTTTAGTTCCACCACACACAAAGAGGGATTTGCGCTGCCACAGAGTTCAAATGATCTGAAATGTTCATGGTACCATGCCGTCATTGTATTGCACACAAACAAGATCTCTGTGTTTATTGCCACAATCTGCTTGATCTGTTTGAAATTTGGGAGGCCTGAACATGAACCGACAGAGAGTATCATATCAGCACAATATCTAATTCCATCTACAGAGACTGATGATGCAACCAGAACCTTTGTAAGCTGGGGTACTCTCTTGCAGAAAACTTGTTGGACATTCTCGGGGAAAGATGTGATCAGTGCTGTGGTAACTTTGTCCAGCTCAACTGAGGGCTTGAAAAACGAACTTGTGTCCAAACAGTAAGCCATCATTTTCTGATGCTTTACAGCCAGTGTAAGTGCCACATGTCTGAAGTTGTGTGCATTACGAATGACCCGCTTGAAGAATTTATGTTTTCCCTCGAAACGCATTGTCCAGACATCTGACAGTGGGCCAAATGCCTTAATCATCTCAGGATAATGCTCAATGAAGTGGTGTTTTGGACGCAATTTGAAATTTGGGAATGTAGTTTGCAACAGTTCTCTGTGTTCTGACACTTTGCAGTCAAAGAAATGTATAGACTCTTCAGTGTGCCTTGTTGCTACAGCCAATTCAACAATATCTTTAAGGAGCATCAGAACGTTCCAGGCATCGTCCCCTTCAGGCACTTTATGGCCAATGAGAAGTGGGAGCAACCTGATTAGAGCCCAGTTCTCATGGCCATTTCCACCTATGGTCCCTTTGGTAGAGAAGCCTTGGGCAATAGGCTGAGGCTGGTCAGTTTTGTCATGAAAAGCATATGCAAAAGATTTGATAGCATGGTTCAGTGTTTCTAATGTGAAATATTTCTTAGAAATCAGTTCTGAAATGCAGAGTGATAACTCAACAGGAACAACCCCTTCAAAAAGGTCGTGTAGGATGTCAGGGGGATAGCCACGAGCAACATGAAAGTGCTCCAGACTGTCAGTTAGTACACATCGTCCCTTTACACCATACTGTTTTGCCAAAGTGGGATCCTGCTGTACCTCCTGTACCTGTTTGTTGTGAATGTCTGCAGTTCGGGGTTCAAAAGAGCCCGAGCTTACCTCCTTGTCTTGGATCTCACTCCTCGTTGCCATGCAGAACCTGCAGAACTTGTCCACTCCAAAGCTCTCAAAGAATCCTGCAAAAGAATGAGCAGCCAAGTTATCAGCAGCCACATACAACACTGTGCCTTTGACACATGCTCCCAACTTCTCAACATATAGGCCATCTTGCTCCAAAGAAACCAGATCCTGGATCAGAGGATGAAGAAATTTAGCATAGCCATATTCTTTTACATCAGAGGCTTTACATAAAAGAGCAAGTTGAATGGACTGGAGTGTGGACCTATATTTTGATGGCACATTGGCAAGCACCCAATACACTGCACTCATTTTATGTTTCTTCTTAGATGTCCCTAATGGATTGGACACTTCAAAATCATCTGTGTAAAGTCCAACAGCGATTCTGAATTCCTCGCTGTTAAGGAGGCCATTTCCTTTACAGTACAAACCATCTCTGTATGTACTGTACTCATGTGGCACATGTTTTTGTACTGGAAGAGCTTTATCTAAAATGTCTGCCCTGTTCAACATTTTCTGTAACATGGCATTTATAGGAACATATACAGCACTAGATTTCTTTTCCCTGGCAATAAAGTACTCAACTGGCATAACCACATCAAAGTTTTTGTTTACATATGCTGCTCTCCTTTTAGAGGTTGATAAGGAGCCACCCTTGCCACAATACTTTAGTATGATATTGCTCTCTGAGGCAGCCCTGACTACCTGTTTCACAGTTGAATCATCTACATCTGTGTGTAGCTTCAAAATGTCCTTGACTGAATTGTGCAGCAGTGGTTGGGACAGTTCACTTAAATGTAGGAGCTGTTGTATAACTTCATCGATAGAACTTTGTGGAATGTGGAGGATGGTTTGCATCTTTAAAAAAAGAGCAGCTAGGTTGTGCTCCAACTGTTTCCCAAGATCATGATGCTCTTCATTGCTGGACTCTTCGCTGCCTTCTAAATCAACAGTGTTGTTTGGGGGCCCATGTTCCTCTTCTGCCACTTCATTGGTTTCACTACCAGACACTATTTCTGGTTTGAACATCTTCCAATTGCCTGTTCTGTGCTGTTTACTTCTGTGTGCATTGAATGTGGAGTACACAGTAGTATGAAAGTTACACCCATTATATGGACAGTGGACTCTGTGATTAACTTTTAAATGTGTACTCCGCAAGTGAGTGATAAAAACTGCCTCTGTGCAAGCAGCAGAAAAATCACAGGACTGACAGTGAAAGGTCAGTGTTTCACACAGTTGTGCATCTTGGTCTTTCTGGTGAATTTTGGATAAGTGGACCCTAAGTGCACTGATGGACTTAAATGTGCATAAACACTCTTGGTGTAAGCAAGGAAATGGTACAGTTCTGGTGTAGCTTCCATGTTTTAGCCTGTAATGTTTTAAGAGGTAACCCCTTTTCTCTGATGTAAACTCACAGTATTTGCACTTCCACTGCATCTTCACACGGACCTGTAAGAACAAAAAATAATAAAAATTTTAGCACACTTGTCCACAACCATGTCATCAGTGATCAAGGAAATATGGTACTTTGAAATACTGTCTCCCTTTGAAATTTCTGTTCTCAGCCTGAAAATTTTGTTTTCCCATTTCACATTAGAGTTAAAATATTGCCAAATGAGTTAGGCTTACCCTTCTGTCTGCAGACAATTGACAGGTTTAATAACGTTTCTAACTTGTTGTCAGTTCTGTATTTTAAGAGTCTGGAGATCAGAGGTGGAGAAGAAGAACTGGCGATAACCTCAGCTTCAGCTCTTTAGTCATACAAGATTTCAACCTTTGTGTCCGACCATTACATTTCAGTACATACGAAACCGTATAGAAAAAAAACGTGGACTAGGTTAACACAAGCACATGCTGTTACGAACGATGTGAAACGCTAAGCTAACGATAGCATTTAGCTGTCTTGACACTACTGGAGCGGCTTTTTCGATTAAAAAAAATTACCCTCAGAGACAGGATACACTCGGCTTAAACTTGGTGTAATAAAGGTTTATTTCAGCAAAGTACATCTCTCCTAAAGTAACTGTCCGTTATAAACTGAGACTCGTCAGTATGCTAACACTAAGCCAATGCTAACATTCGCGCTCGCCACTCCACTCGCGATATTTAACTTCGATTCCAAAACCCCTCACTTTACCAAAGTGTCGATAATGGTGGCGGTAGGCTGTAACTATAATTTTCAGTTATATCTGCACATGGAACTCAGCTATCTTTTAAGCAAAGAAATAGCTAGAATTATTTAAAATAGTTATTCTTCACACTTACCAGTCAGGAGTCGTTGAACTTGCCACGGTGCATGTTGCAGCAGGACTGAGTTTGAATATGCCCCGCCCCTTCACTTCAAAAACATAATATCTTTAGTAATCTCTGCTTAACAAGTTCATTACACTCTATATTTGTGTAGAAAAGTACAGTTAACTAATTTGATTTAGTAATGGGACAACATTTTTACCAAACACGAAAGAATAAGTAATGATTACTAAAACGTTTAATTACAATTAATATCTGGGTTAAGAGTGTACACAGTCACGTGACGTCTGGATTTGCTGCACTGAGCGAATCAGTTCATTTCACCGGGGACAGTCATGGCAAGCGCAGGAGTCAAGCGTAAGCTACAAACTCGTACTTACGCGCAAAAATATGAGACTATAAAATTTGCGGAAGAAAATCCAGAGATGAAGCAGAAGCAACTGCAGAAAAATTCGATATTAGAGCTCAAACTGTCGGATATTTTGAAGAAGTTTGAAGAATCTGATTTTATCCAACTGACACATAAGACAAATTTTTTACAAGTCGGATAAAATTCCACAGGCCATCTGAATCCGACGTGGACGATTTCTACTGTAGTTGGTGTTTAAAGACAAGCTGCCGTCTTCCATGCAACCTATGGGCAAATGCAGCAATCTGCTACTGACAAAAGCAAGTTAACTGGTTTAAACCAGAACCTCGGCTTCAAGAACAAACCCGCCTATTTGCTTATGGTATTCTATTTGTATCTTGGATATTTATTTGTTTTTGTTTTTTTTTGCTTATTTAGTGTTGTGTTCAGGGATAATTAACTAGAATCTTTTCTTTTTTGTTATGTAATTAAAAAATTAAAACTAAAAAAATGCTCTGGATGTCTACAACAGGGTCACCTACATTACAGCTTCCCCAATGTACCCTTTTCTCTCTGGGTATTGAGGTTTATTTCCTCCCAACTATTGCTTTTTTTGTTTTACATTTGAGATATAATAGAAATATATAAGGGAAAAATAAAATTAAATAATTTAGTGACAGAATGCGTTACTGCCAAACACTGCAGGGGTTGCTGCAACATCATGTTATTAGTGGAAGATAGTAAAAATAGATCTAACATAAAATCTCACAATTTTATAATAAACTAAAAACAGATGGGCTTTCATGGTCATTACACGTATTAATGTGGGCTAGATGGTCGATGACCTGCTAAAACACTGTTATTATGTTTACAGATGTGCATTTGGATGCCCCGGGATTCTAGGCAGAAAACAAAGCACATCAGTGCCGTGTAATCTACTGACCTGCACCCTGAGATAGTGGATGATTTGGGTCACCTAATTCTCTTTAAATACTGCACCACCAGCTGTCATTTGTATTTTTCTTTTTCATGAAGAATTCCTTTCCCATATTTGACGATGTTGCTCTCGCTCTTCTTCATTTTAGTTGGCTTAATCACTCCTACTGCATTGATTTTCACAAATGAAAGACACTTTTTAAACTTAATTAGCAATGCTGAAGATGCACACATAATTTTGTTCATTTCAAAATTAATAACTGCCTTTGCAAACATTTGGTATAGTTGTTATTTCATTGATGGGTGTTTCTATTAAAGCACCGAGCAGTATTTTGACATCTTTTATGTGTTTGCTGATTCAAGCTGCGTGCGTAATTAGTTGTTGCCTTTGCAAATCAAATGATTTTGCAAAACATTAGAGGTGTGGGTAAAGTGAAAAGCACATTTATGTTATTTTTTTATGCATTTAAATCCAGCTTTTCATTTTTTACAGTTTAACCACCTGTCAGTTATAATTCATTTTCCTTTCAAAAGATAGATTTTCACTCTTACATCTACAAGCAGCCAAGAATGGGTTTAGTTTAGATGTTTAGCACATGTATTAAGAATAAGTATTAAGGCTGCAAAATAATGAACAGAAAAAGTGGTCTGGGTGTGTAAAGTTAGTGAAATTTTCCTAAATAGTACAGCAGGTATTAGTATATCCTCATTAGAAGCTGCCTGTAAACAGAAGCACAGATTTTTTTAGTCATCTTTACTAGCAGAGCAGATGTGTTTATGAATGAAAATGTCATCAGAATTAAGAACAAGTGTCTGTGGACAACGGCAGCCAGGTGCAACCAAAGAGCAGCTGACACACCGGCTGATTCAGTGACATTTAAACCGCTCACAGCAGTTAGAGTGAGCCACATTAATAGTTTATCCAATGTGTGTTTGAATGTTTTAAGTGAGGGTGTAATTGCCTACAAAAGAAGAGTGAGCCACTCAGCACCTAAACAATAAGGTCAGATGCTCATTATTTCCCTGCAGTCAAGTATTCTGGTAAGAATTTGCTCATTGTCCACATTTTAGTGATTACAATAATAATCCAGCATACTTGGCAGCCACACTACTGCTTTGAACCTAGATGAGGAGGGTTGCGTCACAAAGGGCAACTGGCGTAAAATCAAACATGGATCATAAAGAATGAGATTTCCATATTGGATCCGTTGGGGCCCCGGTTAACAACGAACACCTCTGGTGCTGTTGACCAGTAGGACGCCAGTGGAAACTGTGCAACTGTTGGCCAAAAGAAAAAGTAAGAAGAAAGGGTGAAGACATGATATGAGGCAGTGAGAGAGAAGTAGGGTAGAGCAGGGACTATGACTGGTAAAGGGAGAGAACTGACTGATATGATGGAGAGAAGGAAGATAGAATGAAGGCAGAGAACGTCAGACAGGATAATGAGTCTGAAATTGATAATCAAAGGGGGGATGTTGAGTCAGTCCGTATGGGCCCACAGGTTGGGTGCCACAGGAGAAAGAGGAATTCTGGATTAAGTGGTAGAGCAGTGATTGGAGCAGAGGAACAGAGGTGATGAGGAGGGGATGGGTAGGCATGGTGTTAAGGAGAGAAATGCAGAAGGACAGATGGTAGTGGATGGAAACGGCTGTGAACACTACAAGAAGAGGGAGGAACATGTATAAGCATGGAGGAAGGTGCACACAGGTGGACTGTAAGGTGGTGGCAGGGGACAATATATCTGCTCCATGATTCCCATAGTTACTGTTTTCCCTCTTGGTTGTGTGTTCCCTTGCTCTGTGGCTTTCCCAGATCCCTAGTGTTGGCATTCTTGCCTCCAGCACCACCCTTATTTTGTTATTTCTGCGTTTTTGGAACATATCAGCATTAATAGCTGTTTTTGAGTTCATGTTCTGTCTCTCAAGTCCTGAATATTGGGTCCAAAACCTGCCAGCCACGCAGCAGTTCCTGGCAGTAGTGAGTCGTATGTGAGGCTGGACTCGAAGGAAAGAGAAAATGACTTGTATTGATTGGCTAGGCAGAGAAATCAAGCTGGAAAGGATGTGCAGCAGGTTAGAAATGTTGAATGTAGAAAATGAGAGACAGAGGAGGACGGATCGAGGAAGTAGCAAATTAGATTATCCATGTCTTTAAGACATGCCGTAGTTTAACTAGTTCATTTGTATCATCTGGCTTCATGGATAAATAAAGCTGAATATTATCTGCATAACAATGACAATATATGCAGTTTTTTCAAATAAAATTACCAAAGGGAAGCATGTATCATATAAAGAGTACTGGTCCCAACACAGAACCCTGTGGAACTCCGTGATTAACTTTTGTATGTGAAGGAGACTCCCCATTTACATGCACACATTCAAATCTACCAGACAGATATGCTTCAAACCACTGTAGTACATTTCCTTTAATACCAACGGTGTGCTGTCAGAGGACATAAAAGGATCATTTGTAACCGTCACTAATGCTGTTTCTGTGCTGTGATGCTCTCTAAATCCTGACTGAAACTCTTCAAATAAACCGTTCCTCTGCAGTTGATCAGTTAACAGTTTTACAACTACTCTCTCAAGAATTTTTGAAACTGAAAGGTTAGAAATTGGTCTGTAATCAAGTAAGACAGCTGGCTCAAGTAAGGCCTTTTTAAGTAATGGTTTATTTACTGCCACCTTAAAAGCCTGTGGTACATAGCCTGTTAATAAAGATAGATTAATCATATTTAAATTGAAGCATTAATTAAAGGTGACACTTCTTTGAGCAGTCTTGCAGGAATTAGGTCTAAAAGGCACATTTTAGAAAATCATTACTTCAAGTTATGGCTGCTAAATGTGGTTCAACAGGCTACTGAAATATGAGGTGTATTAATTTGTCACAGGAGTGCAAAGAGTCCTATAAAAACTTTGTTTTTCACATGACTGTATGGGACAGTTTTTGGATAATGGGTCACTCTGACATTTCTAAGCACTGATACTTTAGAGTCATTGCTTTGCTGTTTTTAACAATTTTAAAACTTAATTTGAATGCTTGAATTCTTACCTTTTCAGAGTCATGTTTTAACTCATAATTGATTCTTTTCCCTATAAATCAGTGGCTTGGTTTCCCTTGATATCACTGTTTGGTGAACCTCTATCTTTAGCACCAGCAGACATGGACATGAGAGTGTAAGCCTAAGATAAGGCAGAAAGGGACCATCAGAAAGAGGATCAACTTTTTTCAGTTTACATCATTGTTACTTGATCCTTCATTGGCTTTATCCTGCTCCCTGCAATCCCTCTATCTACCTGCCAGTGTGTGTGTGTGTGTGTGGCTCAGTATCATGGGCTTTAAAAGCTTCATGAAATTTGTAATCCTCCCTCTGCACCATTATTGATCCTTGCGTAAAGGTTTATCTAGTCCTTTTTATTCCACTCTCATACAGTCAACACTGTAGTTCATACACATACAGCCAGGCGTTGTAATGTTAACATACAATGTGAATCCACTGCACTCAGAAGGCAGGAGTGTTTTCTTAAAACACAACACACACACGTGAGTGTGCGCTGTAAACACAGTCAAATGTGTTTCATATTTTCCTGTTATCCACGTGTTTTGCTTGGTGTTTGAAAGAAAATAAATGAATTTAATGGTGTTTTTGAGCTTTTATCAGCTTTTCATGATTAAAGAGAGAGAACATTTTCTAAGTTTATTAACTTCAGTGGGCATGTTAAAAATAGACACCGCAGTTTCTTGCAAAAATAAAAAAAGATATTCACACATGCATACATTTCCACAAATTATAAAACAGCTTCCTTTATTGTAAAGCTCATTTCAGAATCTTTTCTGGTATAATTATGCTCGTCTATATTTCCTGCTAAAACTGTTCATTAACAGACTCTCAGGGACAGAGAGGAGAAGCTGACAGATACACGCGATTAAACAGGAGGCACATCTAAGGATGCACTGCTGTGCGATTTTAGCCCCGAGGAGTGTGTTTTCTGTGTAACATGTGTACTCACATCCTATGTAACACTTAACCTTTCAGCGTGCCTCCCACTGACACGCTGTTGTTCACTGCTCACCTGTCTCTGTTTGAAGTCAGTGCATCACCCCTGGGTTATGAGAAACATTAGGCTTTATGATGAAATCATAACACACTTACTTACGTACTGATATGCTAATGCTTTTTGAAGGAATTCTAGCTGCGGGCATTGGAAAGACTGATAGCAATGCAGCTCTTTAATCTTTTGAACCGAAGATGTTAGGCTGTTTTTTTTTTTTTATATTCACATACCAGGAGCTCCAACGATCAGTTATTAGCTCAGATGCAACCAACCTGCTAAATATCAGAGAGCTGAGGAGATCAAATAGGATTAGGAAATGTCTTTCAAAACTTGTGGCATCAGAAAGATCATAAACGGGCAAATGGGGAAAACCAAAAGGAAAGCCGTGGAATGAGTCACAATGTTTTGGGGTAAAAAAAAAAAGCACAACTGCAACAACTGGAATGAAAAGAAAAAGGAACTGAGCTGAGAGAGTTAAAAACCACTACATCAGGATCAATAATTGCAACTACATGCTCAGCTCTAAGTATGGATTGCTATAGGATGAAAGGCCATGATGCACAACTCTCATTATATAACAGTAATGACAACAGCAGACACTGAAAGCAGACCGATAGATGGTGAGACAACCTCTGACAGTACAAACCTACATCATCATTATCATTAACCTTCCCCAGACATCTTCTTTCAGCTGTCGCGCACATTTTCTCTCATCACACTGTCACAGAATGAGATGGTCATTCAATTGCTTTGGTCCTGACTGAAGTATCAGGAGGATGGTGGTCTGTAACCGCTTCAGTGATGAGAAAGCCCTGTGCCAATCAGCTTCAGCAGCAAATTCACCATCAGCAAAGGCTGGAACACCTGAGAAGACCACCTTAAACATGAGCTATCAAAAGGCAGTAAGTATGTGGGCATGCTGAGATTAGCATTTAAGCTATTCAGTTTCTAAAGTGACAGGTTTTCTTCAAAGGTGGGAAGAAAAGTAAAAAACAGAGATTTAGTGCAGGACAAACAGTTAGCGTGCCGTCCTGTGCTGAATTTACAGTAATGCACTGTGCTGGACGGGTGCACAGTGGCTGTGGTGTTCAAGTGTAGCAGAAATAAATTTGAATTTAACCTGATGATTAGATTCATCACTGAATTCCACCTTTATACTAACAGTACACTCTGTAGTGTAACGACAGAAACAGTATACGGTCAGCGTAGGGGATGGAAATCATCCAAGACAGCTTTTGAAATATCTGCTTACATCTTGTTGAACTCAGCTGAGTAAATCCATAAGGAGCAGTAAACCTCAGAGCGGCAGCAGGTCAGCTGATCACAACCTGAACACAAAGAAAATCTGCTAGCGCTCACAATGGAAATTATTGTGCATTGTGCTTATTTTCTCCACGCTGAGCTACTACAGTCGCTCTTAGGGTTCCCCCACCTGCCAAATCCCACTTTCACCCCTGCCTGTGCTCATTTTTCTGTTTCAGTGAGGAGGCAAAGTCACTTTCTACAATGTAGGCAACAGAAAATGAAGCTATTTTCTATTCTTTTTCTTTGCTTGTATTCTACACACAGTAAGTGTTGAAGCTGAGCATATTTATTAGAATTTAGATTGAAATAATCTGATGTACTAATATTATTTTATTATTAAATAAAGTACGCAGGAGGTTCAGTTAGCTTTGTGCAAAAATAGCAGGTAGAAATGTTCTTTAAAGAGATACTTTTTACTTTCTTACTCTGAGTACATTTCAGAGCTTGTACTTTTCTACTTTTACTCTAGTAAAGAAGTTGAATCAGTACTTTTACGGAGCATTTTTTAAGACAAGTTTCTGGATTTCTACTTAAGAATGTGTCCTTTTGCCACCTCTGTTTGTCTTGTTCCACAAGAAGAAGCTCTGACAGTGCAGCTTCTGATATATGAAACTCGTATCAGTGCCTTCTCATCTTTGTGCTTCAAATACTGTAAAGCCACGATTGACACTAGAATCTGTGACAGCCATAAGATGTTCCTTTGTATCGATGCCTTAGCGCAGTGGCTGTGACAGCATTAGATGCCAGAAGAAAGTGGTCCTCATTTAAAGAGCGGCAGAGTCAGTAATTAGAGATCGGAAAGTCACAAAGTTGCCAGTTCACGTCTGTTTTGTTTCAACTTGCTGTTAAGTTTTGTGTGGACTTGCTTTCATTTGCTGGTTAGGTTTAGAAACCAATAACTGTGGTCTGGATTATGATATACCTCGCTGAACCCGGGTCATATAATTGAGAGACCAAGGCTTTCTTTACAAATGTCCTTGTGTCATGAGTTGGGAGTGAGAGCCAACAATCACCACAAAGTTCTGCAGTGCAGCACTGACACTTTGTACTGTATGTGTTTGGGAACTTTGTCAGAACTGCAGTATTTGGTGCCTTTGCAGTGAGACTGGGCTTCTTTTCTCAGAGTGGATTGAATTCCACCTACTTTGATGATACTGATTACACATTTATGATTGATATAAGTTTTGGTAATGTAAGGAAATATGAATCACCTTAGTAATCAAAAGACTTTCATGTCACTTTCAATTTCCCATCATCTGCTGTTCCTGGGTATCTTTAGCTGTAGCTGAAAAGTCTTAAAGGCGCCTAAAACACAGGAACACCCACAAGGGGACCTTGCTGAGATCCATTTACATATTTACGTATGTGCTGCATATTATCCTTGATTGCTACAGACTTTAAAGTGATGAAATTGTTATGCTGTGCTTTACTCTTCTGCTTCATTAGGCTTTCTGCTCATTTGCGCACTGAATGCCAGTTTGAGAGTGGTTCAAGTGGAATCGTCATAACACATTTGCCATTACCTTGTCACCCATCTGTGAGAAGATTAACTGTACCAGAGTGCTATTACTCTCCGACTCTCCTCCCTGTCCAACATGGTTCATATTTGTAATGAATTGCTAAAATTTCATGAGTATATGAAATATAATAGTATCGAATACCGAGTTTTAGCCATACTCTGTTAAATTTAGCGTGCCAAAAGAATAAAAATAAATAAATAGATCCAATTTCTGGTTATAGCTTCTGACAAATCATTACTTATGCACATTTAGATTAATGTTCCTTCACCACTGATGTCTGTAAATCTGAAGAAATCTCGACAGATGTCAGGATTTCAACGCCAGCAGCAGCATAACTACGTCAAACTTTTCCCACTTGTTAGGACGACACTAATGTTTTATTCTGGAGTCATAACCCGAGAGCTTCAGGGGAGGGCGCTCTAGATGGATGGGTGGAGCGTCGGTGGTTTGGGAGGATGATTTTTGGAGCTGCTGTAGCATGGCTGCTCGGTGAAATCAGTGTGTGTGTTTGTGTGGCTCTGGGTGAAGAGCGGCAGATGAGGCGGCTGGCAAAGATTCATGGTGGAAGGATGACTGTGTGTTTACTGTTGGGTCTCCTAGGGCAACACACACTGGGCTGGAAAGGCTCGGCTATCAGTCAGTGTGACATCCTCACATTTGTGTAACCCAGATAATAAACACAGGCTCATCCACATACACAAAGAAGTGCTTTAAACGCTGTATTCACACATTCATCTGCGCTTTATCAACATCTGTAAACACTGGATTTTTTTTTTCTACTTTATTTATTATTATTTGTAAGCCAAAGGCACCAAAGGCCCGGGATACCAACCTATCAAGCAGTGTAGTTCCTTATTTCTTCTAACCTGTCACCCTGCTCTCTCTGCAGTCTGTTAGCTCACTGTAAGAGTTTGACAAGTGTCATTTAGTAATGATGGCCCTGGGCTCATCACTGCGCCAACAAGCACAAAAAAAAAAAAAAAGATGACTTGATGCACTGTGGGAAGCAGTTTCTCTCATAACGTGATGACATGAAGCCACTTTGTCACATAATCCTAAAGCTATTTTTACATGTGGCGACATCATTACATCACTTGATAACCGGGCCGCGCAAGCGTGTGAGCATTCGCTGTTAGGGAAACACGCGTGAGCGCACAGCCACGCGTTCAGTGTCGTCCGCAAACGTCCGAGTGTGTCGGGGAAAAAAGAGAAAAGACCGTTAATCTAAAAAAGAAATTTGTTTCTGTTTTGCTTAGATCTTCGTTATTTACGTCTCCGTTTGGCAGCAGGTTCAGTGCTGCGAGTTTCCTTTTTGGGGAGCAGAAACAAAGAGAGAGAATAAAACTTTGAAAAGAAAAATGGGATGGGGTGGGCTGCCAGGTGGACCAGTCAATGTTTTGACAGGTTACCCACAGCACAGTATAGTCATGGCAGCAGCCTGTCACTCTCAGATACCCTCCTGAGGCTCATTTACGTCTGTGTGTCTCCTGCTTTCTCTCTCTTGGTTTGTGCTCCTCTCTCTCACTCCATCCTCACACTGCCCCCCCCCACCTGCACACAACCCCCACATATTCATCCCACAAATTCCTCTGTTCTCTCACTCTTTCTTCCTTTTCTTTCAAGATTCACGAAGACGCGGTTAGAAAGAGAGCTAGCTCCTGCTATGCTGTTTGTCTCCCTCCACATCCAGACCTCCTTCTGTGCTTTAGAGTTCCTGAAAAGGCTGAGAATAAAGGCTCAGATATCCAGTATAACATCAGATGTAATGAGTTGCTCAAGAGGGCAAATCTGGTCAATGGCTGTTTAATGTATTTTGGTGCTTTAATTCTTTTGGCATGTTATTTTAGTGTGTGAACTGACAGTAAAATAGGTCATTCTTGCATGCCAGTTATATCTAACACAACGGTAATAATGATGTGAACTCACATCTACATGTCTCCTTGGCATGGATCCTATATCTGGGGATTTATCTGATCTGAATCAGACGTAACATTGATGCAGTATCATGGATATTCTTACTTTCTTGACATGCCATGTAAAAAGCTTCAGACAGCCATCCTGCAGGAAAAAAATATTTAATACACAGAGAAACCATTTCAGCATCCAGATGATCGCTGCAGGCTTACCAGCACTTGCGGCATGCCCCTCTTTGCTTTTGAAGAACTGGGACTGCTGGTAACTGAAGAGGGAAGCGATGCAGTGGTCTCACTGGTTCTAAGCTGGCATGAATTCCCCCATTTCTCCTTCATTTTTCTACTGAAAACAGCTGTTAAAAATACCCCTTATTCTTTATTCATCTTAAAAACAAAGTAAAAAATAGGGTCAAAAAGGATTTTAGAGGAATTTGTGACAAAAACCTGACTTTAGATTCAGAGTATATTCCATAATTCTTCTGCCCGTTCAGCTCAAGTCTCTGTTAAACCAAATACACTTGTACTGTTTATTTGATAAGGTGAACAGGACAGATTAACCTGCAATGTTAACCCAACAGGTCAGCACAGTACAATAACCCCATGCATTGCCAGCTAAGCGTCCTTACATTCTAGTTTTGGGAATTTTCGGCCACTTGTCCTCGGAGGTCACTCCAAGCCCCGAGCTACGCTTCTGCTGTCTTATACATGAAGCATGTTTGAGATCTACCTGCAGATTTTTAATGATGTTCAAGTATGAAAGTCGCTCAAGAATCTTAAGCTTGTTTTTCTTGAACTGAGTTACCTTCTCTGTTGTGCAAGCCAGCCTCCTTTCAGCTCCCCTTCAGCAAAGATTTGCTTTTATTCCATCAGAACTTTTACATCTACAGCTATAACACGATGTGTACATCACTGTCTACAGTTATATACTGTGCAGTAATATTAACTTTATGACATCTCCTACCTAAAAGGCAGAAGATGAATTTTTTGCACTAAACTCTGTGCATCGTGACCGAAGGGGTTAAGAAAGCCCGGGGGGGGGGGGAAGCTCCACTGTACAAAGCTGCGTGCACCTGCTGCTAACACAGGTATTGATCAGAGGGATACTGCTGTGGCAGACAGCACTGTGGTAAAGTCATTACCTGTACGCTTCACACTCCAGGGAGGTGTTTATAAGTCTATGCGAGCGTGTGTGCGCACAAGTATGATACACACATGCGTGCAACTATAATTGAAAGCGGATAGCTCGTCGCAGCGCGTTCACCGTGCCAAACTAAACTACATTAAACATTACTAAACTACATCTGTGCCCAGCTTATTACGAGCTTTGGTGATTACCCAGCTGGGCAGTCCGAGGGACTCACAACAGGGAGCGTGGGGCAGTGAAGTGAATGCATATTACTTAATAGAATATCCGATTAATGCCATTTAAGTCCAAATAATAATCCTAATAATGAACACAGAGAAACAGCAAACCTTGATCGTTTTTACTGCTGTGCACATATTTCATAAAGACTTGTGATCAATCGCACATTTGTACACGAGCAAACACACTATTATATCATGATTTACAGCTCTAACTTTATTTAGAAAACAACACATGCTCTCCCATTCCTGCACGCAAGCAAGCATGTGTGTGCTGACAATTAATATTCATATTCATTAGGATACATTTAATCTTTTTTTTTTTAGAGGATAAATGTTATAAAATTGGATTTTTAAAAAAGTGATGTTACAATTTTATTATGTGGTCGTACCTTTGCTAAAAGCTGGGATGATTTCCCAATGGAGCCAATAAAAGTGTGCACATTTACTGTGTAAAGCCAAGTGTTTACCAAACGCTGTACAATCCAGTGGAGCCTCATGTGTGAGCATTTGGATGAGTGAATGAGTCTCAGCCATCTTAACAGCCTCTATTCCCACTGGCTCCAGATAAATGAGTTTCCACTGTAATTTGCACTGAGCTGTGCAAAACGACTATACCGACTTTTTTTTAATTTATACTCTGCGAGTGTGTGAGGGCAGAAATTACGCAGGGGAAATTCCAAGTGCTTTCTAAAAGACAAAAAAAGAAAAAGACTAATGACTACAAAACTTTGGAACCTACTTTAGAAATAAATACATTTTAACAAATGCCTCGTACACACAGCCAGCAGGGAAACGTGTGCCTGCCCACCAGCAACTAAACATTTAGCTGTAATGTGTCAAACTAATCAGCAGCCATCAAGGAAGAGAGTTTGATGTAGGTCTACATCAAAATGACAGGCAGCAGAGACATCTGTTCTGATGGCACACACACACACACACACACACACACACACACACTCTCCCCACCGAGCGCCTCTAGCACCAGCCCTCATCAACACTGCTGATTTGTGGTCACGGCAGCTCTCAGCCATGTTCAAGTCTGATTGGCCGTGTAACCTTTCAGCTGATGTCTGACTGTCTTGTCACATCTCAGCAGCAAACACAACTTCCAACCCATCAACTCGCACAGCATTGACATTTGTCTGTCTTGTCATGTCTCGGTGCGGCGGTGTAAGAAATGACGGATGCTGGGTGTTACATAAGGAGAAAAAGGGACGTCTCGAGTTAAGCAGCAGAGAATTTTGTCATTCTTGAATGAGACGTTCCACAGATGGAGAAGGCAAGAGCATAGAAAACAGACCAGCTCTAAATCTATCCCCAGGTGTGCACACACACACACACACACACAGCTCGCCTGTAGTGGTGGAGGATATTCTGAGCGTGTCTGCATTACAGCACAGTGGGAGCTCAACGTAACAGTCTCTATCAACACAAACTTAAAGTAACGAGAAAAAACTCTCATTTCTTCTTTCTTCTCTCTTTCAAACACACTCGTTCCGCTGGTATTTCAGTGTGAACAGCATAAAATCATTTGTATCGACATTCAGAAATTTAAGCTGGTTCTTCTTTGAAGTGACTCCGTTTCGTGCCTTTTCAGTGGACATCAGTGGAGGTCTGCTTACCAGGACATGCTAATAAAGAATAAAGGGAGCATCAGGATGCTGATGTACTCCCATAGCATGTGTTTTACCCTGAACTGAAGCATGCTCACTGAATTATTATAAGACCCTCAGTATCATTAAAGAAAACCAGTGTGCAAACTGACAGTGTTGTTTATTCTGGTGTGCAGGCAGCGGCCTGGTCGCTCTGGCTATTATAACAGATAGAATATAATAGATAAGCAAAATTTACACCCCTCCCAAGGATAACACTGCTTTATTCACATTTTTTTTTTATTGCTAACAAGTTCCATGAATGGCTAACACAAACAATTTGCTAGCTGCTGGCTCAGTGCTTTAAACAGCCGCACCATATCTGTGGCACTGAGCCCTACGTTTGCTTGCTCCTGCTGCCACTATAATTCCTTCAAAACAACAAAACATATGTAGTTACTTTTTTAAAAAATGCTTTTCCTCAAACAGGTGGACTCAGTGAGTTAACACTATCTCAGCAAGAGGGATCGCCAAATCTACGGAGATTTTCAGCTGTGAAAATATTCACCTGTTCATACCTGAGTGAGTATTTTGGGGAGCTTTGTGCAGTATGGTGGCAGTGAGCCAAAATAAACTGTGCTCTCACGCTGAGGGCTCATGTGTAGTTGTGTTTGTGTCTGTGCAGTGTTGCAGAGCATTTACAGTATTTGGCCTCCGTAAACTTTCAACTTAAACTGGACTGTGAACTGTTGACCTTTTTAACTGGACTGATGCTTTTTTCAACATGACATTATGATAATAAATAGAATATGACACATGTCACAGCTGCACTGCTGCTGTGCTGCAGATTGTTGGGATCAGCCTTGGCATTTGACCTTAAAACATTTCTGTCTATCAAACACACGTGCACGCACGCACGCACACACACACACACACACACACACACACACACACACACACACACACACACACACCCACACACGCACACGCACACTCATATTGTAGGCTATCACTGTTTTATGCAATGGTGACAATTTTTTTCTCTCTTTCAAAAGTCAAAACTATATTTTTAAATAACTTTAACTTAAAGTGCACTTGCTTGTTGCATTCTTTCAAAACTGGCTTCCTCCTCCTCCTCCTCCTCCTCCTCCTCCTCTCCTTCTTCTTTAAGGCCGGTCCTGTCTGGCAGTTTTTGCAATCAGAACATTTATAATCTAAATTCACTGTTGTACCAAACATAGCTGCTTATACAAGATGCACTCTATAGATTGTCTGTAGGCTCCTTGTGATTGTGATTTTCTTTTATTTAATCATTTGTGTTATTGATCACAGAAGTGTTTATGTATTGTGGCAATGCCGGAGCTGACAGGCTGGGAAACAAGCAAGAGAGAGAAAAAAAGAAAAAAAGGAAATGGCCCGCTCTTCCTGCCATGACACGAATGAATCAAAATTTAAGTGTTCCCATCTCTATCATGCAGGTAAGTATGTGTACAGTATGTGTGTGTCTGTGTGTGGTGAGATTGCAGGATCAGTTTTTTTTTACAGTAGTCTCAGTAGTTTTTAAATGTGTAATTGAGAAAATTCCACTTTAAGGGAATAAAGTCGTGAGTTTATGCTTTAAACTTCTTTACTCTCACACGTCCTGAATGAATGCTGATGTCCATATAATAACTTGTACACAATGGACCCATACTGTAGCCACAGCCATCTCTGGATCTGAAACAAAAAACTTTCACATTACACAAATAAGTCCTGGATTTGGTGTCCTATTAGAGGGGATTTGTTACAGCACGTAAAGACATGCCTGTCAAAGAAAAGGCCTCCATGCTTTGGAGCAGCAAATTCCAGCTGTCATGCTGACGGGCTGCGTCAGTTAAGGAACGTACAATATAAAAAAGATGACAACCTAGGTTTGAGTGTGATCCAGGATCTTTGTAGAATATGATCCAAATCTTTGCTTTGAGGCAAATCCACAAAACACAAATGTAAAAGCACACAAACACACAGACACACGTGCACAAAGCACATTTAAAAGCTTTTGTGTAGGTGGATTCAGCTTAGCAGCACTACGTAGCAATGTGTAGCGTGAGATGGATGTTGTAGCACAGACTATAGGAGTCAAGATGGTTGCTAGACATAAATCTGCTCTACCTCTGGCTCGTTAATTGACTGCAAATCAGACTAAATTCTCAGTTCCTCCACTCGAAGCAGAGCTAAGACCTCATTCAGAAAGACTTTTCCTTCAGCGCAGGAATGTTTCTCCAAACCCTCCCTAGTTAATTGGACCATGTTAGGAAGCTAAAAATACCTCCTATGAGCAGCTAAAGACCACAGCAGTTCTTCCTAACGTGGAAAGATGTTAAATTTAAGGACATCAAAACAGACATTAGACAACTTTTTTCTAAGTCGTCGCCTCGACTGAATGCAAAAGTCCTTCAAAGCCATTAAAAAGTGTAAAAGCTGGTGGGAAGTGTGTTAAACTAATATTAGAGACAGAAATCGTCCCGTGTCTTTGCATCCTGTTTTGTAACTGGAAAAACTGCCAGTCCTTTGTTCACTTCTTTCAACATTACTGTGAATGCAGAAAAGGTCATAAATCATCACCGCACAGAAGCAGAAGTGAGGATGTTTTCAAGGAATGATCCATCACTAATTAATCAGTTAAATTTATACTAAGTGCAGTAAACGGCAAATAAATAAAATATCAATTTCCTCTGATGACCTTTTCCTTAAATCTGTTTTTCAGATGCACTTTTAAACCGGACGCTTCAAGTGTCCTTTCTTTCTTACAGGACGCATGCATCATAGTTACATTACAGCATTTTGTTTGCCTACACACAGACTTACATTCATGTTCTACTGACAGAAAGTGCATGCCTAGTGTACTCCCACAGACTTGTGCATTAGCCAGCTATAACAGTTGCATCAGATTTATTGGATCTTATTCAAAAACAGTGAATAGGCACAAATCTGTGTACAAAAGTTTTACCCACAAATATGTGATGTATGAATTCTGTTTGCGTCCTGATTTCTTAGCAGTTTGCAGGTTTGTCACACAGAACAAAGATAAAATGAGTAAATGCAAAATGCAGCTTTTAAAGTATGATTTCATTTATTGAAGGAAAAAAAGTTACTCAAACTTATTTTAAAAAAACAAAGAAATCAGGAAGGAGGGGAATACTTTGGTATACTTCTTTGGTTTCCTCCTCAAACACACAAAATTACTGATCTACCTCAAAGTAAACATCTTTTTTCCCCACTCCAAGTTGCAGCATGGTAGTATGCATACACACAGTGGTAAGAACCAAACTTTGGACATGGACATGTTTCATGAATCCACTGAAAATCATATGCGCACTTATTTTGTACACACATTTCTGTGCAGATACATTATACTGCCAAAACTACTCGCTCAACTGCCTTCACACGCGTATGACCTTGAGTGACATTCTTAATTCATATAGTTTCTTATGATGGAAGGGGCCGAGCCCAACTCCTGAACAACACCCCCACACCATAACCCCCCCTCCACCAAACTTTACACTTGGCACAATGCAGTCAGACAGATAACGTTCCCATGGCAACCACCAAACCCAGACTCCTCCCTCTGATTGGCAGATGGAGAAGTGTGATTCATCCCTCCAGAGAACACGTCTGCACTGCTCCAGAGTCCAGTGGTGGCGTGCTTTACACCACTGCATCAACACTTTACACCACTGCATCAACACTTTACACCACTGCATCAACACTTTACACCACTGCATCAACGCTCTGCACTGAGCTTGGTGATGGAAGGCTTGGATGCAGCTGCCATGGAAACCCATTCATGAAGCTCTCATTGCTCTTGAGCTGATCTGAAGGTCACATGAAGGTTGGAGGTCTGTAGTGATTGACTCTGCAGAAAGTTGGTGACCTCTGTGCACTATGACCCTCAGCATCCTCTGACCTCACTCTGTGATTTTAAGTGGCCTACCACTTCATGGCTGAGCTGCTGTCGTTCCCAATCGCTTCCACTTTGTTATGATCCCACTAACAGCTGACTGTGGAATATTTAGCAGTGACTGGACTTGTTGCACAGGTATCATCCTATCACGGTACCACGCTGGAACTCACTGAGCTCCTGAGAGCGACCCATTCTTTCACTGATGTTGGTAGAAGCAGTCTGCATGCCTAGGTGCTGGTTTATACACCTGTGGAAGTGACTGGAACACCTGAACTCAGTGATTTTGGATGGTGAGTCAATACTTTTGGCAACACAATGTATTAGTGAATGAGTCCCAGGGTCTTTAACCTCTTCATCCTAAAGTGACTCCATGATGCTGATCTGTGTGCTGTAAAATCTTTTGCTGAACTTACAGTTAATATTTTGCCTGCATTTAGTGTTTTATGACTCTGTCTGTCTGATTTGAGTCACTGTCACGGTACTAAATTAATTCAAATCTAATCAGACTCTTCCCTGATATTATAGCTTAACATAAACAAAGGGACAGATTGCCTCTGAGGAAAGTGACTGTCTTAAATGGGTCAGCATAATCAGCTAAAAAAGATGCAGTTTTCTCCCTCCCACCACTCCCTGGGATTCGCCTTCCTATGACATCAAAGCAGAAGACTATCAACCAATGATTTAAAGTGTCTCATTCATCTATGTCCCGTTACTCCCACTGAAACTGTGAAACAGATTGGAGTGAAGAGCTGTCTGTCTGTGGCAGAGCAGGGCCCAGTTTGGTGGTGCAGTACTTGGATTCGCTCTTTTCTCCCTTTTCAGTAATTTGCATAAAAGGTGTGAATTCAGGCAAAGACCGAGTTATATAATAAGGCTGATATTACTATCAAAGAATACAACAACTCTCATTTTAAACACCTCACTCAAATCCCCACCGAGGCACACGCAGTAACTCACACTGAGAGAACAATGCAATTTAATTGCGCTCAGAGTTGTTAGAGTGTGACACTACAGGTGCTGGTTTGTGAAAACCAATTTAAACTTGCATGTGCGTGTTCTGTATGCACACTTCCTCGTGTCCGTATGTGTGAGTTGGAAAGAACGAAAGGTAAAGTGCAGACAGAGAAATGAGAGCCATGAGAAAAAACATTGCAGTCAGCGGCTTTAACTCTGTAACAAATTTTATCCCTCAGATCCGGAGCCTCGGATCACAAAAGTATTCTGCTGCACAACAGTTCAAAAGTGGTGGAACAAGAGTGTTAATAGAGTCGGCTGCAAGTGATGCACTTTCATGCCCTTTTTTCGTTCTTCCTACAACACTCAGGTCCAGAAATGTTTGGACACATTTTTAATCATTTTGATTATTGACAGCTGCTTTTTTTTTTTTTTTTTTTAATGCTCAAATGTATCACTACAATAAAAGAAAAAAGTGTCACAACTGCATCAATTCAAGGCAAACAACACAAAATAAAAGCACATACTTGAGTTTGACATTCACGGCACGCATTTCGTTTTGTTACTGAATTCTTTTGTTCAGGTTATTCAGACTCACCATAATTTACAGAGCTGAAAGGGAGACTGGATACTCTAATTCCTGCATACCTGAAACCGGCACAGCCTTATCAAACTCTGCATCATAAAAGAAAAGCTCAAGAAAAGAGGAAAACAACATAAATATAAAACAACAACAGCAACAAAGGGGAGAAAATTCTCTCTACTACACAAATGTACTTGCAGTGTCATTATGAATCTGGAACGGTGACGCATTATTATCACACAGAGTCAGGGAGCAGGGCGGGAGTCTACGTCAGCCGTCATTGGGCCAAACAGCAGCCACACCCTGGACAGACTGTCAGTCCACCAAAGGGCTGAAACACAATCTATCAGAAAGCAGACAATAAATCTCTGTATCATAAAAATTCTCTTGACGCCTGTTAGGTTGCTTTAACCGACAATCCTGTTCTCAGTGGATTGTTATTCTAAGCATATTAGAAGAAAAACTCAGAGTACATTTCATATTATTTAAGCTCATGTGAAGCTTCAACAGTCAGAATTTGACAAAAGCGGTGGATTTACTCCATCTGTGCTCACCAGTGGATATAAACCAAAATTCAGAAGCTAATGTTGGTCAGTTTTGTTCTTTACTTGCACGCATCTTTTTTTTGTATAATTCTGGGGAAATGCTGCTGTGGAATTGTTATATTTAGTTTCCTCTTTCGGAATATTCCCAGCATACTAATCATCTGCAGAGAATTGTGGAAATGCTGCTGGTGCAATTTGAGAAATCTCTAAAGGCAAAGCTGCATGATTGGCTTTGTAACCACTACAATTACATAGCAATTACATCAACATGCAGGAACAGCCGCCCTCTAGGACCAGGTTCAAAACCTTTCAGACCCACGGGGACTCAACCTCAAGCATTTACGGTACAGCTATGTTTGAATGAAGCCTTGAGAAAAACCGATGAGAAAATGTTCTGCAGCTCGTGTCTGAAGATGTTTCTGCTCCATCAGCGGGCAGACTGTGTCAAGGAGCACACACTCACATGTTTGATCTGGTTACATGGAAAATTTCATCAATGACAAAAAGGCACATTTTTGTGTTTGTTCCTAATACACTGAAGAAGTAAGCAATCAATGTGATTTAAAACTGTTATAGAACTGCTGAGCAGCTAACGATCCAAAACGTGTGGGTAAATCTGATGAACCAGCTGGACGACAGGGTTAATGTAAGACCTTCTTATTCACATGCCACTGCCAATCAAATAAAGTTTGTGATCACACATATACAACACTGACACATACACAGGACATATCAGTAGTACCTACTGCTCCGTAACCACAGGTGTGTGTGTCCTCATGATGAAGCACAGTCTGACTGAGCAGCAGAAACTCAGCAACAAACTCACTTTCTCACAGCTTATTTATTCCTGCTGTTACTTCCTATTGCTTCACACACACACAAACTATATCTTAGGTCATGCAGATGGATGGACTTTCCATGAGATTTTACCAACGCTTGTTTGTCTGAGGTGATCGTACATAGTTTGAGCACCGTGGTGGTGCGATGTGGTTTCTGGGCTCAGCTGCAGGAGGCAGAGGTGGATCGGTGTGTTTGGGGGGGCAGCGCCTGAGGAGGAGAGCGGCATACCTGTCGGGCATGTCTAATTAACCTCTCCTGGTTGCTAGTGACCAAAGCAATCGCAACGAGGTTTCTGGTGCAGAGTGATTTCACCTAACGACAGCCAGCAACCATTCACCAACCAATAAACCAATGTGCATTTTTCCTTAGCAAACAGAGGTTCTCGGGAGGTTGCCATCAGGTTTGTAAGCCTGTGTGACTGAAGCCTTAATTAGGCCTCTTTCCATTCTTGAATCAATCCAAGACATACAGAAAGACTCAAGTAAACTGTCATCTTTATCTTCCAGCAAAATAAATACTATAAAAGCTGCATTGTAATTCATTCAGCTGCCTCTACATTCTGAATAAAAGCTTCATTTGCACTTCCTGGATGTTGAAGGATGCTGGAGAAGGAGCAGACAGGCAGGAGGAAAAGAGGAAGACCTCAGAGAAGATTCATGGATGTAGTGAAGAAGGGCATGCAGAGGGTGGGTGTAACAGAGGAGGATGCTCTGATGAGATGCTACGCCTCCTGGACAGAAAGTGTAAGTGAGGTGAATCTGTTTTAATCTGTCTAAAACAAATTAATTACCATAATATATTCTCAGCCTTTGTTACTCTTAGGCCACAGAAGTGGATGTCACTGCAGATACAATTTTAATATTTCCCGTCTGTTGCTCTTTCCTTGTGTTATCATTAGAATATTTCTTCATGATTCTAAGACACAGGAACACTTTTAACTCCATTTATATTTATTACCATATCTGTGTAATAATCCAATCACCACCACCTCAGGAATAGACCTGTATTTTATTGAGAAATTGAATTAAAAACTCGTTTGCTCTTGTCACACGCTGTTTATTTATAATCTTTGACATCTATCCAGCTACAAAAATATACATTAAAAAAGACCCCCTGAAGTTATTCTAAAGTTATTTCCTGTCCTTGTCTTCATGTTTGCTGCAATCGTTGCCATTTTCAGACTATATCAACACAATGCTTTTGTATCATTGTCAAATATGGCCTCCTCTTTCTTTCTCTCTCTTTTAATGTACTTGCTGGTGACTGCGTACCCTTTCCATCTTCATTTGTTTCTTTCATTCCCCTCTCAATGGATTTCCCTCCTCTCAGCTTCCCCTGATTGCTTTATATCAGCAAAAAATCATTTACACAAGAATAAAATATGTCTCCTCTAGAGTTCAGCACCAAACACTGTGGCACTGAACATTAGAATAATTTAAATGTAACTATTGCAATTTGTATAATGTCTCAGTTTGGATGCTGTCGTACTCGTGCTCCAGATTTGTATTCATTTATTCAGCTTCATATTTACTATTCACAGTCTGATGTTATTGGAAACACCAAACACAGTGTTATTGATACAGCTGTCATATTGCTCAGTGTTATTTAGATGAGGGCTGTGTGTTAATGTACTGCACACGCACTGAGCCACAACAGTTTCCAAGTATTTTGACACAAAATATTATTTGGAACACATTTCTGTGTAAATATGACCTAAAACAACACATCACAAAGTGAACAGAAGAAATAAAAATATTACAAAATTTTATGAAAAAAAAAAAATACTCGTCATGTAGTTTTTAAGGACATGCTAGAAACTATGTAACAACACAGATTTTAATGACTGTGATATAAACAACCCTAATTTCTGCAATCATTAATACACACACACACACACACACACACACACACACACACACACACACATACAAAGGGTAGCAATGTTTCTAAAAAGCTTTGGAAAAATCAGATATGCTCTGACATGCTTTAGTTACTGAGTTGCTACAATCAGTAACTAAAGCAGCTGATTTCACTGATTAACTCAACTTTAATGAGGAGATGAAGTAATCAGAGAAATGAGCTGCAGTGATGTCAAGATGGATGAGAGCCTGAAGATGATGGTCACACTGCAGCACAGCAGGATCGCAGCTGCAGAAGAAACAGTGTCTAAAGCAGGTCTGCTGAGCACAAACTGAAGGTTCTCCTTTACAGGAAGCTATCAACTCCGTTTCTGTGGCGGGGCAGTGCTCGCTATAAGAGCTTTAGGAAGTTTAGTTTATGTCTTCTTCCTCACTCCAGAGGTTTTACCAGATAATCTTACCAAGGACGTTCATACTCATTCTAATTTCAGCAGCTTTCTCCATGCTCCTGGTAGTTTAGCTTTTTACAGAAAATCTGCTAAAATTCTTCTTTTCAATAACCAAATCGACAGAGTATGATCTGAAGAGGAATAAACACGCGTGCAGTGCCTTTAACACGGCTACGTTTAGTTTTCTTGGATTATTTTATTAGCAAAGAGTCGTTCGGTCAAGGTGGAAATGCTGCTGACAGTTTACTGTGTGACATCTCTGAGAAACAAGAAAAAATTCAATTATGCTTATTTCAAATAAGCAGAGGAGAATAAAAACTGGTGCCCACCAAGAATGTCAGCCACCAAAACACTCGAGCTCTGACCACAGAAAGTAAACATTTCTGAATTGTTCATTAGCATTTAAAACGTCACAAACATGAATAAAATAAACAAGGGAAAGACTATTTACAAAGAAAGCCACAGAAAGCTGAAATTCCAGCTCTCTGCAAAGCTCAAGAGCCCACAAATAAACTGTTCTAAAATTTATTTCTGGGTAAGAAACTGAAAAAATAAAAAGAGGTAATAGTTTGTGATCTATGACACTAGTTGTTCTGGTGCTAGCACAGCAAGATCCATATCCGTATCCAGATAAGGCCATATCAGCTAGATAAAGATTCGCCATCTGATCACATCATCCAACCAGAATCTGTCGTGATTACAGTCTTAAAAAAGTGTGTCAGGATTTCCTCCTGAAATCTCTAAATTTGAGGTTTGTGTGGGCCTGTGTGCAGGAAAACAAAAACCTCGAAATGTGCTGATGTGCTTCCCTGTAACTCAAAGACTGAATTTATTACAGGAGTATAATTAGCAGGAGAGAGATAAGTATTAGACAGCCAAAGATGCTAGCAGTGAGAGCCCCTCTTCTAGGGATTTGAACTTAATCCATTTTCTCTCAAAGTAGCTCTGCATGCTTACACACCTCTTTGAAGTGTAAATTGAAAAAGAATTGGCTGCATAAACTTTCTACAGTGACAAGTTTGAAAAAAATGCCTGCTCCGCTCTGCTGTGACACTCCGATTTTCCTAAAAAAAAAAACAAGGCCAAAGATCGGAAATATTATATAATAATAAATAAAAGCAGACTTAATTAGTTTGTACAAAGACAGTCGCTATTCCAAACAATACGTACGCTGATTGTTATTCGTTGAATATGGGAGCTATTCATGCAAATGTAATAATCACTCAATGTGGGAGAATCCTGCAAACCAAACAGCAATTAATTCACGCGCAGATATTTCCCCTGTCTAGTCAAGCAGAGCTGTTTAAATATGCTCCCCTTCCACCATCATCTCCTTACTCTCCCCTTCTCCCTCTTACATCTTCCTCTGTCTTCACAGCTCCTTTCATGTGTCTCTTTTACTCTCTTTGTCCCTGTCTTAGTTTTGCTCGACTTCTCCCAGACTCGACACAAAGTCGGGAAGCTTTAATTCACGCTTTTCTGTGCCGTATAAAATAAAGAGTCTAAAATGAATTATCAGGCTTCAGCTTAAGGAAATAATTAAGCAATTAAAGTAAGTAATCTATAGTTCTATATTGGACTGTATTGATATACAGTACCAGTCATAGGTTTGACCCCTTTCTCACAAACCACTCCCCCAATATCATGTTTTAAGGGCCGACAGGGGCAACAAATAACCGATTTAATTTCACTGATAACTCTGATGGAGAAAAACTTGATTCACGCAGATGGTGGAGATGTGTGTGTGTGTGTGTGTGTGTGTGTGTGGGCAGCTTTGGTGGTTATGGAAGGTTGGATGGGGGGGGTGTTTCTGGCACCTTGAAATATAAATGTGAGAAAATAAATGATAAAAAGCGTGGAAAACTCAGAGAGAGAAACCATGGTGACATGATTGTCTCAGTTCAGTGGCAAAGCCTGTTATCTCACACAGACACATACACCCAGGCATCCCATGATCCTTTGGCTTGGAGAAAACAACGTTCAGGTTGATGGAGGTTTGTACTAGTGTTTAAAAAAAAAAAAAAAGTGGTACCTGGAATTCTTTATCTCTCATTTCTGTTTTTTTTTTTTCCATCTTTTTGGGATAGAAGTAGCAGTCATATCAATATCAATATCAATATCAATATCAATATCAATATCAGTCTCTGGCTAGAAGGTAATAAGTGAAAATAATGGTCAACTTTGTCTTCTGGGGCCTCAAACTGTGAGCCTCTCTGTTACTTCCTTTAAACAATCATTCAGCCCAGCGCCACTGTAACCATATTGCTTTAGTTTTATGATAACACCAGCGATAACACAAGCAGTTATTACCTCAGCTCTACTGAACTGAACAGTGTTTTTTAAAGAGCAGCTCCGGGTCCAAAGAGTAGCATTTAATTTAAGAGTAATGTAAATGTAACCAGTTGGGGGGCTTACCTTTGAAGGGCATCTATCTTGTCAGCAGTGATTCCTTTTAACAGCTCCTCCAGCAGGTCGGAGCTGTCGGGTGGCGGAACAGGTGGTTTGATAGTGGACGTGTGGGTAAACCAGCCAATCAGGACACCCAGGACAAAAAGACCCACCCCTGCCAGGAAGTATCTACGTAGACGAGAAGTTGTTTTCATTCATTTAGCTTTCAGAAGCTTTTCATGTATTTCAGAGCAGATGGAATCAGATCAAATAAGATTTCTATAATGGTCACATCACCATCGTCTGGCTTTAGCTGGGAATATAAATTTCATTTTCCTTTTTCATATCCCTACAGTAAGTCTTACTGACAACAGAAAAAATCTATTACAAAATGTAAATACCTTAATTTCCAACAGCCGCCAACACTTCGAGCTGCTTAGAGTCTTATCTGATGCTTTTATTTTCAGTTGACTTAATATGGCCGTGGCTTCATATATTATTTATTATCCAGATAATGTGTTTACCTTTCTTAATCTATCTAAGACCCATATAATGAACAGCTGTAGAATCTCCATACACTAAGAGGCCATATAAACCTACATACTAGTATACACAGTCGATTTTTTTATGTTTAATTAAACTTTTTTTAATCTCTAAAAGTGATTATTTATTCTTATAAAGACAAACACTGACTGTGATGTATTTAAACATTTATAAACACTGTATTTTGCACATGTTACATTCCAACATATGTTCCCAAGTCAGTCCTGCATAAACTTCTGAAAGCCATCCAAAAAGCACAGATTACATGTTATCATGTCAGCTATAATGCCTGAAATTCTTGATATGGTACTGATTATACCATATTAATTGATTGATTTATTGTCTTCTTGATCCAAGATAAATTTGTATGGTAACAGATGCTTCTGACACAGAGGCTTAGATGAAGAAGATGGAAACACATTTTGGAGAAACGCGCAATGTGCAGAGCTCCTGCTGGTCCCTAAATGAGCTGAAACAATGCTTTTGTTTTTTTGCAGCAAATTTAGTCTCCAAAATCCAAACCACCAAACATTTATTACCAATGTAATAGCAGTCGTGAAGATGTCCACTGTGAATTTCCACCAGATTTATTTTAGTTTCATGGTCTTTTCTTGTTTCCCAGCACTGCTTGTGCCCAGATTTAAGATCCTAAATGTTATCCAGGTTATCATCATCTATACAGCTGCAGATTACTGCATCAATTGTATGACCTGAAGTTCTAAAGTGAGAACGTTCTGCAGAGGTACAGAGATCTTTGAATTACTTCAGTAAGAAACAGTGAAGTCGTCTTTGCCCTTTATGTCCAGGAGCTCTGGTGAAGTGGGAGATGTAGTTGGGATCCTCCTGAAGTCGTTCAAATCGTCCGTGTGGTGAAACCGATACAGACGGCTGGATGGGCTCCATCAGTTCAGGGTCAGGGTCGGGACCAGGGTCCGAACATCCTGAAAGTCATAGCAGTGAATACCATTAGAGTCACAGTAATGTCCAAAAGAAAAACACAGTGATACTCTGGCGCTTTTACGAAAGCTTCACTTACTTCATCGTTCTCCAGAGGATGAGGTCAGCTGACTTTTTCGGTTTGAAATGTTTCAGCGCTTATCACAGGATAACCCCTTGTTTTTTGGACCTTCTTGTGTAGCTTAATCATCAGATTAAAAACAGTTCAATTTGTTTGTTTTTTCCCCAAAATCATAATTTTCCATCAGCATCAGCTTAATTATGGTAACATCATAAACTAAGATCAACAACAGTTTGTCTCACTAATGCCATTCTGTAGACTGAGTTACGGTAAACTCACAATCATGTAACAACGCAAACTTTATTATGATCGACTTTCATAAAAACGTAACCTATTTTAACCTGGGTTATAGTTTCTAACATGCACCTTTCTCTGTGATGGGGGGGCAGACTAAATGCTGGATGCTTGGTTTGGTGTTAAACCGATCAGCCCGTGTGCTTCTGAAGGCGTTTGTAAGGATAGAAAAGTTCCACTTCTGCAGAAATTCAGGCACAGCTTAAAATCGAGTCACTGAAAGCTTAGGCAGTCTTGCTTTAGGGTACTTATAAAGTTTCTCTATTTTGCATCTTCTGGCTGTGGTAAAATTGTCAGATTAAATTTTTTCATAGTGACAGCGTCTTTCATATTTTGTGTTTGATTTTCTGAGAGTTTCACTGCAACAAAACACGTACGATCATCAAAAGCAGGAACGTGTTTTGTTGCAGTGCTTTTTATTTTTTGAAACTTGTATTTGCAGCTTTGAAATGTTTGGATTCTCATTAATGTGGTAAAAATATTTTATTTTAAAAATCACAAAGGCTTCAGTTTTTATTCTTTTACATTTATTATGTGTTTCAAATGTCCTGTTTTTAAAGCTAACCAATAAAAATGTCAGAAACACGATGCTGCTTTCTGAGATTAGCTGCATAGGATGGTCACACTACAATATATATCTTTGTGTGATATGATTTTAACACTGTTGTACCTCAATCACTTGTACACAGATGATTCAGTTTAATCATCAGCTGTTGTATATCAGATGTATTTGGCTGCTGGCCATCACTGTTAGAGGAGATATATTGGATTTCTTGACTAAGTATCCAAAATAGCTGTTTAAAAACTATCAGTAAACATCATATCAAGCAAAAAAGGTTATAGGGAATAAAACAAAATCCAACCTCACCTGATCTCTGGCAGTCTATATGTTGCATCTGCATGCGATCCATGCTTGGCCCTGGCTCCTGCAGCTCTTCCTTGTCCAGATCCCAGTCGAGGTCCAGACCTCCAGAGCAGTGCAGAACCTCGCTGACCAGTGGGCCACCCTGGACATCACACACCTTCCTATATGCCATGATCTTACCTGCAATACACACACGTGAAATATTTCAAAATTATTTTATTTTATTTTAATATATATCACTATCCTATTTTTGGGCAAATAAGGCAGCGGCAAGAAAAGTTTCAGATTTCCAACAAATGTTTCTGAGGTTACAAAAAAAAAAGCTGCAGTAGGGAAAAATTAAAACGCGCACACGATGACATCAAGGTCAGATCCTAAACCTCAAACAGAGTCTCTCACCAACAAAACTAACAAAAACCCCGAGAATTCATTTCTGTGAAAAATAAAGGAACAGTCACCCTCACACCTTTACCTTTCATATGTCGGGGTTCAGCAGACTCAAGGGTAATGTAAGTGTGGGAACTGTGGAAGATTGCACATAAATATTGTATCAATTAAAGAAAAAGTTTGGTTGCATACCTCTGTGTGTGTGTGTGTGTTCCTCTAGATTAGCAGCACTTTTCATAGATAGAACTTGCTTTGGAAAGAGGCATGCATTATTATTGTTTTATTACTGTGCAGTTAGTTTTTTTCCTTCCTGTTCCATTTCAGCAGGAAGCAAGTTCAAAACAGGGAAAAACTAAAGATAAGCTCGTCCCAAAATTGTAACATTTTAAAAAATGTTTTTGAAATGAGGTCACAGAAATCAACCAATCAAATCTTATTGCCCTATTAGATGTTCTTTTATGAGCATTGCCCCAGCTGAAACATACAATTAGATCATTCTCACTTAAAAGAATGATCTCCTCTCATGATCTGAAAATAATAAAAGTAAAAAAAAAAATGTTTTTAAATATATAATGTTCGCAACAGCGGTCAATGGCAAAAAGGTTAACAGATCCTTACAGCAGCATATTCCAGACACTGACAGCATATTGCATGTTGACATATGCAATATCTCTACTGAGACTTATTTGGAGGTAAGCCAGGCAGTGTGCACTGAAAGTCTGCCACCTGGGCTGGATTTAAACTGCTCATTTGACTTAAGGTAATGGATGATACATGTGTGTGGGACACAGAGGAAAATGTGATAAATGTGGTTAAAAGCTACTTGTGCTAAGTGACTGACCGGAGCCTCTCAGCGCACAATTATGAAGACTAAAAGCACTGCAGGGTGCTGCGATTCATTTATACGCATTGAAATGACAGAGAGGAGGCCAGTTACAAGCTGTTAAAGCAAGTTAAGTACTGGCTCTAAGTAAGTGTGTGTGCGTTTGTGTAGAGTTTGTGTAAACTGTAGGATGGCGTACGTGCTGGTTGTGTTTTGGCCAGTAAAACCAACTCTGGGTTCAATACTGCTGCTTAACAGCATCATTAAACTTCACTGTGACTGGTAGCACATGCGTGATGGCTGACTGTGTGTCTGTTTGTGTATGCGTCTGTGCTATCTGACTGAGGATCAGGTTTATAAAATCTCCCAGCTAGTGTCTCAGCGTGTCATCAAGTTTAACAGTGCTTTTTATACGCTCTTCCATCAAAGTCCACCATGGATGGGCAAATGAACTGCCCAATCAATAACTGCTCGAGGTAGGAAAAAGAGAGAGAGAGAGAGAGAGAAGAATAAATGACTAAAGAAGAGCATCAGACTGGCTGTCAAACTTATTGGCCTTTATTCTGTGAACACTTCATACCAGGCAGTTTATTCACTGTTAACTGGTTCAAAGAAAGAAGAATGGACACAAAAAGAAAATCCTGCTGGGATCAAAGTCGGTGATGGAACAAGAAAATAGTTCCAAGTCTTCTCATTACTAAAGTACGGTGGCCCTGAGGGGTCACGCTCACTCCAGATTAAGAAAAGATGAGCAAATAGAAGAACGCTGCAAAAGGACACAATGGAAGCTGAATAAAACGCACAACTGCAGGAGTGACAGAAACTGAAACACACATAAAAGGAGGATTCTTCAAAGATGCAGGTAATATGTGTTTTAATCACATGATTAAAACACACACACGATGACCAGGGAATGTCAACTGGTGGCCCATGGGCCACATCCAGCCCACCAGAGCTTTCCATTGGCCCCCCGAATACTACTGCCACAGGTACTATACACCAATCAATCATCTTGCATCATAACCCGTTAAATACCCGTCTCTGACTATCAGTCTCTGACTCTGAATTATCAAAAGCCTTCAACCAGCGTTTTCCTATAAATGCCTCCATGTCCCTAGAACCAATCAGAATGCAGGATCAGACCATGTGACTTCAAGTATTTTCACTACACTGAGGAGCCGGCCTGTTATTGGTGATCAGATTATGATCACAGCTGAAGGCAAGTCTAACCTTGTTTTGTGTAGAAAAAATGTTCGGCGATCAAACTTGTTTAACTAAAGGAAGAAAAAGTTGTAACAAGATTTCCGTCAGTGAACCTGCGGAAGGATCGTTACTGCCTGCTGATCGTACTCCCCCGTCCCTCACTTGGTTATCACGAACCCGCGGCCTAGTCTCTACTAGTCTGTTATTGCTAAAATAAATGTGCTGCTATTTTGTGCCATTGCAGTTGTACTGTGTGATGTGTCGAAATCCTTTTGACGACTCCTGCTGTAGATATCTGCTGTAAATATGTTAGCCATTAGCCGTTTAGCTCGTCACCTCTGCAGCTGTTTTGTCTGCATTGTGTTTCGTGAGTAAAATTTTTTTGTGTTGTTTTTTTTCTATTTCTTTGTGTTTTTTTGTGTTTTTGCTGCTGCTTTCTGAAGTTGCCGTGTGTTTGATCCTTCAGGGCCACCGTACTACAGTCATTCTGTCTGAACTAGTGCATTTAGTATTTTTAAACTATAATTTTACTTAAGATACATAACACTAGGTTATATACTGGACTGTGCAATTTTTATTAAACAAAAAATGTAATTAATTTATTATCAGCAGTTGATTATGCCTAATGTTGTGTTTTATTAGCTGCTGAATGCTCTCTTTTTAATCCTGTATGCTTAATAGGATTTTTATTGTTAGCAGAGCTTTGAGCTTTCTGCTCGCTGTAGTCTCATATTATTAATAGCTGGTTGTTTCACATTTCAATCTGATTCTCAGGAGAAAAGTAAAACAAAAGTTCTATTTTAGTGGCCGGGGGACGAATTTCTCCTCCAAACTCTGCGAACTTTCACACCTTCATGATCTCACACCTGTCTATGCTTTGATTTATTACCCATCACTGCTGTTTACTGCATTTCAATTATTAACCGATATGTTTTAATGAGATGGAATCATTAGTTTCTGTTGCACAAGAATTTGCCAACAAAGCACTTCAACTGCCTCAGTTATAATATTTCATTATTATTATTAAACACAATTATAATATAATTATAACCATATTTAATCAGTGATAATTCAGCTTGATTTCCCATTTGTTTTGATAAGATTTCTATTTAATTCCAAATTAAAATTCCAAAATTCTCATTAACCATGAATAAAACTGATCACTCAGACTTGAACGTCCTAGTTTCATGTTTCATATTTTGTTATAGTATGGACCTCTGCCTCTGACTGAATTTCTGTCACTGATAATGTATTAAAAAGTAATTATCGCCTTGGGTTCCCTGGAGCCCTCGCTCCTCGACTGGGGGGGCTCCGTCTGAGACCACCCTCTCCCGTCTGCTGGGGTAGGTGTGCGGTTGTCTTTGGACTGAGTGGCCGGGGGTCTTCCTGGCCCTTGGTGGGCTGCTGGTGGCCTGGGGTTCTGGGGGCTTTCCGTACCTGCCTCTGGCTTCTGATGGGTGGAGCTGCAGCGCTTTGCCCTCATTGGTAAGTACGTTCCATGACACAGACACAAACATGACACAGACACAAACGCCCACTCAATCACAACTCAACAAAATTGTTGGTGTGCGTAACATGCTTTGTTAGTTTTGTTTTTCACACACAAATTTATTTTTGCAAGTATTGATAGTATTTTTTTATATGTTAAAGTGATGAAGTATCTGATTAATAGACTTGTGCTCTTTCCCCTTTTTTTTTTTTTGCTCCCTTTCTCTCTCCCTTTTTCTTCTCTTTATTTTCCTCTTCTTCAGCCTGTCAGCTCTGGCTGTTACATAGTATGTGGAAAAATAACTCAGATAAATAAAATAAAGGGTTAAAACAACAACAAGAAGAGCCTATTGAGAACCTATAGAGCTCATCTTGAAATAGCAAATATGTTTGGCACAACAACGCATTCAGATCACAGTTCTGCTTGCAAGATCTACCAGACATGACAGGCTAAAAAAAAAAAAAAAAAAAAAAGTAATTATCCATTTTTCCATCCACTGCCTTAACCTTATCGGATTCAGGGTCACAGGTGGGATTCAGCCTATCCCAGCTGTCACTGGGCAGGGGCGGGCTACGACCTGGACAGGCGCCAGACAGATGATCATTCATGTTTACACAGGGCCAATTTAGAATCACCAATTAGCTAATAAAAATAAATTTTACTATGTAATTATTACCATCCATCCATTTTCTTCCACTTCTCCAGGGCCGCTAATTTCCAGCTCAGACGAGCTACGAATTGATCACCAGTGTCTGAACTGTCCCTGTTTAAACACTGCATCATTTTTTCTTGGAAAATATATATTTTTAAAAAAAGAGAGATTGAGACAGAAAAGAAATGTGTGATTGTGACAGTTAGACAAAGAGTTGTGGAGACGAGAGGAGATGGAAACAGTGTAAACGGTACAGAAGCAGCAGCAGAGACACAAAGAAACAAAGCTGAAAACAGGAAGCCAGGAAAGAACAGAGTGTTTATGGATGAATGAGAGAGGCTAAAAAGCAGAGGAAAGAGG
The DNA here is from genome assembly GCF_007364275.1 of Archocentrus centrarchus. NCBI lineage: Eukaryota > Metazoa > Chordata > Actinopteri > Cichliformes > Cichlidae > Archocentrus > Archocentrus centrarchus. The sequence continues at coordinate 1,973,437 of NC_044349.1, forward strand.
TCTGGGAGTTCCTTGGCATCAATCTTCAATGCTCTACCACACTTTCATTACTTCTAGCTCAATGCAGATGAAGGCTCCTCTCAGTAAAATGGAACAAAAGTTCATTTAACTGCTGACCTTCTGTTACAGCCTCACACACTGCAGTGGGTTTCACTTGATACCGATCGCAGCTGCAGTTATAGGATTCACACTATTTTTTTTCTACATGTAATTTAACTTTACACTTCAGATTTTTCTTCTCTTTTTTTAACAAACAAAACACACAACAGAATTTAGAAGATGCTGCTGAAAATGTGAAAGATGTGTATCTCAAGCTGATATACATGTTCTTCAGGCTCAATGCCGTGGATGGAAAAATTATTAATAAACATATAAATACCCTGTTAGTTTTCCTGTCTTTTTATTCACTGAGGATGCTGAAATATTGAGTTTTATTTATTTTAATCATTCTGTTTTATTTGAAATTTTTACCTGAGATTTTTACGTATGTATATTGTTAAGTATTTTCCGTGAGGTAATCTATTTATTGGATCATTCAGATGATGTTCAACTTTTTCTGTTCACGTTGACTGAAAAACATTATATATGCAGTATGAGAATAATGTAATAATTAGAGCTCCTCTCACTATTTGTTTAAATATTTTGATTTACTGACGGCCTCTTAATTTTTTTATCCACTCCCATGATGCAATACACTTCTTTTTAAAGTCTAAACCAGAATAATTACTGCTCTTCATCCAACTGTCACTCCACACTTTGTCATTTCGAGTTAGACGCCGTCTCTCAGCTGTGACCAAAGCATCACCACACTTTAAAGCTCTTTTTTAATAAATCATGCCGCAAGGGGCCAACTTGTGCCCGTGGCTTCTGCTGGATGGGTCGCAGCATTTTTAAAGCTCGTTGCGGCTTTGGGAGGAAAACAAAACGTCGCTCTCTGAGCTCACGGCTTCATTTCAAAGCGGAACAATGTCTGACGATGCCGGTGGACTGCCGTCTGCACGCCTTTTCGGACATGATTTTAACTGAGGTGACAGTCGCATCATCTCAGAGGACGTAGGCATGGCAGCCGCATTTCTGTTACAAATTAAAAGCATTTGTGCAGTTAAAAAGTTCATATAAAATATAAAACCCAGAATACAAGTGTAGCATTCAGCTATTCGTGTCTATGTTATAATTTACACTGGTGAAGGAGAAATGGTCGATGTCTTGGCGGACTAATTTTATAGCAACAGAGTAGCAACAGAGCAGGGAAAAATGCTCAAAACTATTATGCAGTTTGTCAATAAGTCTTAAAAGCCTCTATTATATGCAATTACAATTCAAAGTAAGCTTTTTAATAGCAATCACTTTCAGAGTCAAAGCAAGAACAAATTCTGCACAGCAAACGAAACGCCTGATGCGACAGCTACTCTCTGACCTTCAGAAACAGCTCTCCATAATCAAACAGAGCTGCTGCTTTGAAGAGCTGTGGGACAACTGCACTGGTATGCTGGGACAAAGGCTCTCATCAAATCCTTCCTCTGATATGAAATATTTGCACAAATATATGCGTGAGATCACTATTTATATAACAGGACGAGTGCAGGCTCGAGGAGCAAAGTTGTCGTTCATCTTTTGTCTTTCCGCTCTAAACAGATTGACGGGCCGGCTGCCGTATCTGCTGCCTCTCACTGCCGCTCACCTCTCATTCATAAATTACTGCATCACCAGTTTGCTGTAGATGCAGTCGAATACACTTAGCGTGATCAGGGCAGAGACAAACAGCGAGAGAGAAAGAATATTTTCCGAAACACTTCTCCTCACCAATCATTTCATTTGACACGACCTTGTCAGCTGCTGTACTTACAGAGCATGAAGCACGCTGTCAATCACGGCTTTCCCCCGCTCTGCCACAGGGAAGCACAGACCACAAATTATTCATTTTCCACATAAATTATGCATTAAAACAACCTCAAAGTTGCCATTCACTGTATACTTTCACATCCATGAATACAACACGCACAAATTATAAAATAACTTCCACACCCTCACGGGTATCCCAGTAGTTTTCCAAGTTAATGGAAGAAAGGGTAAGACCACTGGGGACAAATAAGAAACGCAAACAGCGGCGTAATGGAACAATTGAGCATATCCATAAAGACTCAGTTCACATGTCATGGTTGCTGGCACCAAATGAGGTGCTCCCATGTGTGGGAGTGCTAGAATGTAAACTTATTTGCAGGTGGATACATGGGAGGAGTGATTTCAGTCATCATTTAGGAAAAAATAACTATAATAAGTCTTTTGGTATGAAGTTCCACTGCAAACCATCTTTCACACTCTGAACCTCTAACATCCAGATATTAGTTTGCTTATGTTTTCTTCCAATTCATGTTAGATACATTTTATCCATGTAAATGTGCCCTGTATTTAGGCTATAATCACATATCCCCAATACAATAGGTTATGTATTTGTTCATACAGCTGAAAGGATCACGACTTTAAAGCAAAAAAAAAACATCCTCTCAAACTCCAGATGATCCTGTTGATAATTTTTGATTTTTTTCAACCAATGTTAACGGGCCAGAGTGTAATTAATGTAATTTAATCTAACCATGAATTCTACAAAAAACCACAGCCACGTGTGTGTGTGTGTGTGTGTGTGTGTGTACACACTGATCGTGCTAAAAACCATCACTGAGATTTAGCTTTTTAGTTGAAAACATTATGGATCATTTATTTAAGCTGACCTCTCAATTTGATGAGTTGTCACTATCATGGGGAGGCCCTTAAGACTGAAGACTTTTTATATCACTGACGGTCTTATGTTTTGGTGCTGTCCACAAAAGGCCTGAAGGACAGTCTGTCCTGAGCTCCCTCATCTGTGAATGTTAGACCTGGATAACCATATGTGCCATATGACCTTCCTATAGATAACTATATACCTTTTCTTCAAATTTGCACAGATCTATAAATACCCAAATTAGTTCCAGCTTCTATCTGAATCCACCCCTCTGCCCCAAATGGTATTTCACATTCAAACTGGAAAATGCTTTGAGGAAAGAAATGAGAGGGGTACTGCACAGGCTTGACTACTGCGTATCTGAGCTGTGATGTATAGTCATGTAAAAATTAAAAAAAAAAAAAAATCACAAGAATCTATGCAGTGCTGTGAAGAACTAAGTACATGCACACTGCTTCCACAGGAATTAAAAAGTAAGTAGCAGCCAGGTGTTGCTAATCAAATGCACTTTATTAAGTGATAATCAGCAAGTGTGACCACCTTTATAAAAGGAGACGTGCTGATCTGAAGCATTCAGGTGTGTCTGATCACAATCCCAAGGAGGAAAAATATTAGCAATCAAGTTATTGGAGCAATTGTGGCCGGGAACGGCTATTAGGCCATTTCCAAACAATTTGAAGTCCAGCATTCAGCAGTGAGAGCGATTATCCTCTGCAGAGCAGCACCTCAGACTCCGCAGGCCTGAGCTAGGATGCTAAATGTTAAGATTAGGCAGTGCAGTTAGAAAAAGTCTGAACAAGTACGGCTTGTTTGGAAGGGTTGCCAAGAGAAAGAACCAGAGAAAGAACATGGCAGCATAGCTCAGATCTGCAAACTTACATCTGAGCAAATCACAAGACAGCTGTGACAGGCCCCGCCCCATTAATGCTAATGAAATCAAAAACTTGATTTTCATTGGATAGGCTCTTTCTAAGATTAAGAAGTGTAGCCAGATTGCTACAATGCTCTACTTCTCTGATTTTAGCCAGCTCAGATAGCTTGGCAGTCCACCTAGTCCAGCCTTCATGTGTCTGTCAGATCTCTGCAGAGTAAAAGAATCAACATGAAGCTTATTGGAATCCATTTAGCAGCACAGCCAAAGGTAGACTTCATTTCTGCATAAAATATATCCTGGGTCTCGCATGCCGGTATCCATCCATAACCACAGCATTAACATCTGCACGGTGCCATGTAGCTGTGAGAGTTTGTTACAGGCTGCAGGGCCATCAGAGAAAAACCTTTATTTTTATAGTGTTCATGAATTAAAGATGGCTTCCCCTGGGGTGTTGGAGGAGAGCGGAGGCTTTATGGATCCCTCGCTCTCTCCTCCGCATTAAATCTCCTGAATACCACAGGCCATGTCTCACAATGTCAGACACGGAAAACAATAACAGCCAAACATTCTTATCTAGCAGGGTGTTTTTCTATTTCTTCCTCTCAATGCCAGTTTTCTTTCTTGCTTTCTCTCTTGGTTGTTGTTATGCTCGCTATATTCCTGGCTCTGAAAGTTCAAGCCAGTCCATTAAAAACTGCATTACCCACAAGTCACCAGGTTATGTAGTGCATTACAGCTGAAGGTCAAGTTTTCTTGTTCTGTGGTGGGTGGATTTTGGAAAACAGACCAGTCAGATATGAACGGATGATTTAATGGAAAACCACTGCAAGAAGCACCAAAGCACACTCTGCACTGTCAGTATTAGCAGTCTATCACTATGTTTCTTGTGATGATCAGGAATGTAAAAGTTTCATTTAACAACACAAAACAAGAAAATGATAAATATTTGTAAATGTACAGGATCTGAAATAGGCGAGCATTGGTATCTGTTTATATCAGGTATTAAGTAGTAGCACAGTATGCACTTTGATGGAAAGTGGGAAAGAAGATCTGTGATAACAGACTAGCAGATTACAGATAGTGTGAAGCCCTTCTTTATCTGGTCCAAGTTACAAACATGTAATAAGTGCAATATGAATGGCTGAACATTAATGATATTTTAGATAAACTACACTTCAGATCAGAGCAAAGATGAGTCTGTAAATGAGTCTAGACTCCTCATCACACTGAGGGTTTAGTCATGTACAGTTGGGCAGTATTTGGACAGTGAAACTTTGGCCTCTGTACACCACAGTGGATTTTAAATCAAACACAAAAGATGTGACAAATTGATTTAAGGGGTTTAAAAAGTATTGCAATAAGTATTCTATGATGATGCCTTCAACACTGCAAATACAGAGGTTGCATAAAAAGGTGCAAACCACTGCTTACACACAAGAACAGGAAGGTCAGATTAGACTTCATCAGAACATCTAAAGCACATATACCCAGCTCCAGAAATGTATTTGGACAGATAGACTCAACATTAACTTGTATAAGAATGATGGTAAGAGAAAAGTATGGCATATTATGGAATGGGCATTTCTGGCTGCCACTGGTGTTTATTGGTGATGAATCCTGACGTATACAGGGCTATACTCTCTGCTCACATTCAGCCAGAACTGACTCACAGTGCAAAGGGATTATGACCCAAGTTTTCATCCAAGTATTAAAATTAATCTTCATATTCAGAAATGTAAATTTTTAAAAAAATTACTTTTGCCCAACTGAAAATGGGGAACTATGACTATAAAGATGGCAGTGATTACAAAACGGTTACTGCAGTCTGAAGCGTACCACATACCTGTCAAACATGGATGAATGGTGGATGCAATGTTACAGCTTGGACTGCCAATGGAGGAAGTGGGCCACTAGTGTTTATGATGATGCAACTGCTGATAGAAGTAGCAGGATGAATTCGGAGGTATGCAGGGCTATACTCTCTGCTCACATCCAGCCAAATGGTGTAGACTAATTGGACAATTTTCACAGTGAAAATTGACAATGACCCAAGGCAAACTGCAACAGTAAGCCAAGAGTTTCTGAAGGCAAAAAAACGGGATATTCTTCAGCGACCAAGTCACTCACCTGCAATTATGCTAGTTAAGCTAATGAAATGCTTGTTAAACCCTGTGAATTAAAGATGAAAATCTGCACTTATCTTGACTATCTGGTTTTAATTAGACTGTAATGGTATACAGAGGCAAAACTGTGCCATTGTGTATATATATATATATATATATATATATATATATATATATATATATACTGCTGTATATACTATACTGAGAGTCTCTCAGACAGCAAGCCTTCAATGCTATTGGCTGATTCTTGGTGTGTACAATATTTTGCAGAATTCTTTTAAGCTGGTACAGAGGCGTTCAGGGACACTACCAGTTCCAGAGCTCTAAATGCAACAAACATCTGGCTCCTGTGATAACTGAGGGGAACACTACAGCAGTGAAATGGAATCAACTGCCTGTGAACACCAGAACACACCCAGACAGATCAGCTGGAAAAGGACCAAAAGGGGTTCAATGGCTGCCAGGGGACAGCGAACAGTGACAAGGATCTGTTCCCATATACTTACATACCCGGTCCTGCAGTCAGCGTCAGATGAGAATATGTGAGCTGAGGAAACCTATATTTCAAGGTACATAAAAAACATTGCAGGCTTTAATTAAAATTTCTCTTTTTTACTGTGAATTGTTATTTAGTGGACTTTTAATACTGCACTTATTTCAACAGCAAACCCACATAATACAAATCCTATAGTAGCTGCCGTATTAGCCGGTGCTCATCACTGAATGCATGGTCAATAACAGAAAACATGAGCAGCACTTTCATAACACAAATTTTAGTACATTTTGTCTCTAAAATGTAGAACTGGTGACAGTTATCCGAAGTGTCTTCATGAATTACCGGCTGTGAATAAGCCAAATCCTGAAAGTCCCGCAGGAACTACTTACAGCGAAGCTATAAAAACTTTTGTAAATCTGATTAAGCTTTATGAAGAAGGACTGTATGTGAAGGTTTCAACACAGATTTCTTTTTCAACAGGTGGCGTCTCTCGTGTATTATAGCCATGCCATCCAAAAACAAAATACTCACTTTCCTCTTGAGACATTCTCGCAGTTGCCACAACATTTAACCAGTGGTGAATGAAGTGAATAAAACTGATCACTTCATTACAGTGCAGTCATCTGCCGGCTAATCTTGGCATTTATGTTTTTGTCACTTCATCTACCACATATGGAAACATTGTTGCAGCTGGCAGCGACCTCCCTCAGCTGAACAACGTGGTGCTCCACATCATCAGCAGGCTCAGGAATAACTCGAGCTCTTCCACTAGAGCACACCTGATCTGTGCAGGTCCCACCTCATGACCATAAACTACAGTTCTGATGGTCTGATGGGAGTCATACTGAATATTAGGCGCTGTTGTGGCTAAGTGGTGTGCACTCTCTCCCCCTCTTTCTCACACACACACACGTGTTGCTTTTTCTTTTATTTTTCCTGCCTGTTTCTGCCATTAGCACCCTCTGCTTCCAATCCCTTTATCTGAAAAGAGCATCATCCATGGCCAAATAGGAGATCAACACCCACACACACACACATATGTACACATACACCTCCACGTCCCCGTTTCTCCAACACTGAACACCTTTCCTGTGATCTCTCCCATCCATCCCCCCGCTTAATCCCCTCTTTTTCTACAGCTTCCACTAAATGAAATGCAAATAGCCCAGCATAACCTCGGGCGTCATTTATCTAAATTAGAGCGCCAAGTGTGGATCCCCATGGGGCTCCCATATGCTAGCGCAGTTAGCGTCATTAGCTTCATTAGCCTGTGTCAGACCATTAATTACACATCAAGCCTATCAGTTAGCTGGTGCTGAGAGTTCTCATCCACTCTGGACTTCAGTCGGCAGGAAAAAAAGTGAAGCGAGCATTTATTACTGGGAGTGTGAGAAAAATATCTTTTCTCTACATCATTTAAGAAGTAAAGAAAGCTAAAGTACAATATTTTCATGTCAAGCATGAAGTCACCGGACAATAAGAATCAATGATAATCACAATTTAAGTGAATTTTGTACTTTCTGCTAAGATATCTGTTTTTATAAGATCTACTTCTGATGAGAATTTAAAGTAGAAAAACTGCCATTCAAGTACCCTTTTGGACCTTTTTAATTTAATTTAATTTAATATGTTGCAACGGTGTAAAGTTCTGATATTCCGAGTAGATGTTTGATAATGTGGTGAACAGAATTGTAGATGCCTGATCCAAGAACCACAGCTGAGTGCCTGTTTGCTTGGCCTGATAGAGAAGACAAGCTATGGTAGTCAAAGGATGTTTTTTGCCCTGAGATGAGCCTTTCAGACAGCACTTAAAGTACTTTGAGACTGAAAATAGACCCTCTGGCAAAATAACACACAGGTCTTTGTCAGTGTGGGCATTCTGCTAGAGGTTAGTGATGACCCACAAAGTTCAATTTAAAGGTTTATCAGAAAAAAGTAAGAATTTGATGTTAGTCAGAAAAATCATTGTATACTCTTGGTTTTGGAAACTTAATGTCTTCCTATCCTTGATGCCTGCCATCATTCTGTGCTCATGCTGCAAAAGGTAAGGGTTAGCTTTATATATATATATATAAATATATATATATATATATATATATATATATATATATATATATATATATATATATATATATATATATATATATATATATATATATATACACACACACACACACACACACACACACACACACACACACACACACACACACACACACACACACACACACACAGTGCCAGTCAAAAGTTTAGACATTCTCATTCAATTATTTTTTTTCCTACATTGTAAATTAATACTGAAGTCATCCAGATTATGAAGGAACACACAGGGAATCATGTAGTAGTTTTGATTACAGCTTTGCACACTGTTGGTGTTCTCTTCATGAGGTCATCACCTGAAATGGTTCTCCAACAGTCTTGAAGGGGTTCCCAGAGGTGCTGAGCACTTGTTGGCTGCTTTGCCTTCACTCTGTGGTCCAACTCGTCCGAAAAAAGCTCAGTTTGTTTTAGATCAGGTGATTGTGGAGGCCAGGTCATCTGACGCAGCACTCCATCACCCTCTTTCTTGGTCTAATAGCCCTTACACAGCCTGGAGGTGTGTTTGGGGTCATTGTCCTGTTGAAAATCAAATGATGGTCCCACTAAGCACGAACCAGATGGGATGCCATGTCGCTGCAGAATGCTGCGGTAGTCATGCTGGTTAAGTGAGCCTTGGATTTTGAATAAATCTCCAACAGTGCCACCAGCAAAGCACCCCCATACCATCACACTTCCTCCTCCATACTTCACTGTGGGAACTACACATGTAGGAAACATCAAAGTTCTTGAAATGTTTTGGATTGACTGACCTTCATTTCTATAAGTAATGATGGACTGTCGTTTTCCTTTACTTAGTTGAATATTCACTATATACAACTCTACCTCTTCACAACACAACTGATGGTCTCAAACACATTAAGAGGGCAAGAAATTCAAGAAATTAACTCTTGACAGGCACAGCTGTTACCTGAAAGCTCCAGGTGATGCCTCATAAACCTGACTGAGAAAATGCCAAGATGTTCAAAACTGTCCTCTAAGCAAGAGGTGCCTAATTTGAAGCATCTAAAATATCAAACACATTTTAGTTCAACACTTTTTTGTTTACTAAATAATTCCACATCTACTTCTTCATAGTTTGGATGACTTTAGTATAATCTACAATGCAATTTTTAAGTAATGAAAAAAACCCACACACACACACACACACACACACACACACGTTAAAAAGAAACAAGCCAAAATGATGTACAGTTTATTCTTAGTTTGCATTCTGCTGCACGATGTGAGATGTAAATTTATGTAATTAGATGAACTCACCACTTTGACTTTTGACAGATTTTGAATCTGACAGTTAATTAACCAGATGAGACAAAAGTATTGTGTCAACTATTTTGTAATTACTCCCATTTTTATACACAGTCCCGCATTTTCAGAGGCTCAGAACTAAATGACCGAACTAACATCATTTAAATAGAAGGATTAAATTTAATAATTGGATCAAAAGGTTTTGTATTCAATGACTGCCTGGAGTCTAGAACACATGGCATTATCAAATGGCCTTCCTTAAGCTGCTCATCCAAGCCTTTACTGCAGCCACCTTCAGCTGCCACGTTTGCATGTCTCTCTCTTTTAAGCTCAATATAGATTCACTTCTGGGGGAATACAAAGTGCAACTGTGTATCTCAGTATCACAGGAATGCAAGTGTATTAATTTGGTGATTTAGGAAATGTATAAATTGTTGTAACACATCAAGAATACCTGTTCAATCAGTCACAATAATTTCACTTTCGTGTCAGATTTCCATGTCTCTTAATCAGGCTGTGGGACAGTAAACGTAAATGTTTAAATGTATCCAGTTTAAACTTTCAGAGCTCTAATGTGCAGAAATAGAAGTAAATAGCAGCAGTGAGAGGACACCCAACAAAAAATGGTTAAGTGGAATTCAATGTTTATTTTATTGTTTTACTGTTTATTTTCTTGTCTTTGGATTTTACTATTTTATATTAATGTTCTCTATAGATTTTTAATCACCATTATTATTTAAGGTAAGGGTTTCAATCACCATTGTCTCTGGTGTAGAGGGCATAGGGATCAGCCCAGGTGAGTGACTTGGCCACTGAAGAATATCCCATTTCTTTGCCTTCAGAAACTCTTGGCTTACTTTTGCAGTTTGCTTTGGGTCATTGCCAATTTTCACTGTGAAACATTGTCCAATTAGTTTGCACCATTTGGCTGGATGTGAGCAGAGAGTATAGGCCTGCATACCTCCGAATTCATCCTGCTACTTCTATCAGCAGTTACATTATCAATAAACACTAGTGGCCCACTTCCTCCATTGGTAGTCCAAGCTGTAACATTGCATCCACCATTCATTGCATTCATCCATGTTTGACAGATATGTGGTACGCTCCAGATTGCAGTAACCGTTTTGCAATTACTGCCAGCTTTATACATAGTTCCTCATTTTCTGTTGGTCAAAAGTAATTTAAAAAAAATAACACATTTGTTAATATAAAAATTGCTTTTAATACTTGGATGAAAACTTGGGTCGTGATCCATTTGCACTGAGTTGGTTTTGTAGCATTTGGCTGTATATGAGCAGAAAGCATAGCCCTGTACAACTCTAAATTCATCCTGCTAGTTCCATCAGCAGTCACATCATCAATAAACACCAGTGACTGGGTTCCACTGGCAGCCATATACGTCCACGCCATAACATGCCATGAAATGTTTGACAGATGTGTTATGCTCTGCATCATGAGTGGTTCCTTTCCTTCTTCACATTTTCTCCTCCTATCACTCTGGTAGAAATTAATCTGGGTTTTATCCACCCCTTATTTTTTTTGTAGAATTATGCAGGCTTTTTTTCCCCAGACGGTTTCTCATAATGTCTAATCCAGCCTTCCTGTTCTTGTGCATAACCAGTGGTTTGGACCTTGTTATAAACTCTCAGTATTTAAAGTCTTGATTATACACTTTGACAATGATACCTCCTTAAGAGTGTTCCTGAATTGGCTCGCTGTTGTGAAGGGGCTTCTCTGATCCAATGAAACAATTCTGCCATTGCCTGCTTCCATGGTCTTCCAAGCCTTTTGATGTTGCTGAGCTGGCTCTTTTCAGAGTTTACCATAGGGTAGATTTGGCCACTCCTGAAGTTTTAGGTATCTCTCTGCTAAGTTTATTTGGGATTTATAGTCTGCTGATGGCCTCCTTTGCTTACATCAGCATCCCTTTGGACATCATATTGAGAGTTCCATATAAACAGCTGCCACATGCAAATTCAACACTTGGATTCAACTGCAGATATTTTATCTGCTTAAACTGTCATGGAATAATGAGGGAACAGGCTTCATCTGGCCATGAAATTTCTTGTCAATCAGCTGTAGAGTTAGTTTTGAGCCTCTTAAATGGTGGACTGTGTATAAAAATGGACTTTATTTAAAATAATGTGATGAAATATTCTTGTTAAATTCTTTGAAAGCTTTCAAATTTAATTCAAATTGGCTAATGTAGATGTTCCAGACTTCAGATGCTGACGTTTTCTTTTTTTTAAACTTGAGCTTGTGGTAAATTTTCATTCCCACTATAAATATAACGACTATAAATATAAAGATTCAGTTTGTGGATCAGTTAACCACAACTGTTGTGTCAGCCACACCTTACTGGAGCTCAATTGCACGGTGTTGCTTTGTGTTGAATTGTTATCAGCTGAAGTTCTAAAAGAGATTAAATGCCTTCTCTAAGGAGTCAACTCGGTTGGTCTTACTTATTTCACACTTAAAAATCACCTGAATAGCCAACTGTAAATAATGCGGTGCTTGAACTTTTAACATTCTGCAAAGACACCATGTGAGGAACACCCACATTTTCACAAACAGTGTCATGAGAAAATCAGGAAGACAAATGAGGTTGTTTTGCTCACCCACCCTGTGACTCAGTTATGATGAACTTGTACTTTGTTGAAAGTCACACCTTCTCTCAAACCCTCTGTACACAAAAACACAATTAGCACTAAATATAGCCTGGATCATGCTGCTGAACAGCTAATACACATCACTCATTATCACCTGCCACTGTCACAGCATGCTGGCACACATACACACACACATAATCAGTGTCACCTTCCCCCTTACTTAAAACTAAGACCATCACAGTTCTCTGTGTTGACAATGGTGAGGATGTATAGACAGAGCAGATGCAGAAGTGGGGTTTTATAACACTGAATGTTCAAACCACATGAATCCACTCATTTTGAAGTCAAGAGGATAAGACAGTGTGTGTTTGTGTGAGTGTGTGGTCCAGGTATTACTTATATTGTGGGGACCTCCATCATTTTACATAGTCCTCCTTACTGGAGCAAAAAAGCAAGTCTCCACAATTTAAATAATTAAACCTTAAGGTGAAGTTATTATTTAAGGTAAGGGTAAGGTCAAGTTTAGACTTCAATTTGGCAACCAGTAATTATTTTTCTAAGACTAGGAGTGTAACGATGCACTGAACGCATGGTTCGAAAAAAACTGAGAAAAAACAAGATGCATAAAATTAAGTGACAAATGCAAATATTTGTTATTTAATTTGGAAAAAAAGGCACTCAAAAGCATCTCACTGGCCAAAACTGTTATCTCGTAGCTCAACAGCAATAAATTGATAAGAGGAAATTTCACATAAATGCAGATATACTGTTAGAATGAACAACTGTACATGAGACGAATTGGAAACAGCATCGGCAGTTACGGTCGTCAAAGGATGATAATAGACTGATGCGCAGAATTAGCTGACAGTCTGGTTTTTTCACTGTTTGACATTATTATGTTATTATAATAGCAAAATGGTAAATAGAAAAGTTCTTATATAGTGCTTCTCTACTCTAGCTGAGCACTCAGAGCTCTTTATACAGCATGTTTTGCATTTACCCATTCACACACGTTTTCTAACATTCTCACACATTCATACTCCAACGGTTCCATCGGAAACCAACTTGGGGTTCAGTATCTTGCCCAAGGATACTCTGGCATGGAGACTGGAGCGGCCAGGAATCGAACCAGCAACCTAACCAGCAACCTTCTAATTAGTAGATGACCTGCTCTACCTCCTGAGCTACAGCCACCCCAATAATAATAAAATACAAACCTTTATTTAGGCAGAACAGTGGTCAAAACATCCATCCATCCATCCATCCATTTTCTTCCGCTTATCCGGGGCCGGGTCGCGGGGGCAGAAGCCTAAGCAGAGAAGCCCAGGCTTCCCTTTCCCCAGCCACCTCCTCCAGCTCATCCGGAGGGACCCCAAGGCGTTCCCAGGCCAGCCGAGATACATAATCTCTCCAGCGTGTCCTGGGTCTACCACGGGGCCTCTTCCCGGTGGGACATGCCCGGAACACCTCACCCAGGAGGCGGCCAGGAGACATCCTAATCAGATGCCCGAGCCACCTCAACTGGCTCCTTTCGATGTGGAGGAGCAGAGGCTCTACTCTGAGCCCCTCCCGGATGGCCGCACTCCTCACCCTATCTCTAAGGGAGAGGCCAGCCACCCTTCGAAGGAAACTCATTTCTGCCGCTTGTATTCGCGATCTTATTCTTTCGGTCACTACCCAAAGCTCGTGACCATAGGTGAGGGTAGGAACGTAGATCGACCGGTAAATCGAGAGCTTCGCTTTTACCCTAAGCTCCCTCTTCACCACGACGGACCGGTGCAGCGTCCGCATAACTGCAGAAGCAGCCCCGATCCGCCTGTCGATCTCCCGTTCCCTTCTCCCATCACTCGTGAACAAGACCCCGAGATACTTGAACTCCTCCACTTGAGGCAAGAACTCGTTCCTGAGCCGGAGATGGCACTCCACCCTTTTCCGGCTGAGGACCATGGCCTCAGACTTAGAGGTGCTGATTCTCATGCCAGCCGCTTCACACTCGGCTGCGAACCGTTCCACTGCGAGCTGGAGGCCCCCCCCTGATGAAGCCAGCAGAACCGCATCATCTGCAAAAAGCAGAGATGAGACTCTGAGGCCACCAAGGAAGAAGCCTTCCGCCACCTGGCTACGCCTAGAAATTCTGTCCATAAAAATTATGAACAGAATCGGTGACAAAGGGCAGCCCTGACGGAGTCCAACACCCACAGGAAACGAATCCGACTTATTACCGGCTATACGGACCAAGCTCTCACTGTGGTTGTACAAGGACTGAATGGCCCGCAACAATGGGCCAGACACCCCATACTCCCGCAGAACCTCCCAAAGAACACCCCAAGGGACACGGTCGAATGCCTTCTCCAAGTCCACAAAGCACATGTAGACTGGTTGGGCAAACTCCCACGCACACTCGAATATCCTTGAGAGGATAAAGAGCTGGTCCAGCGTTCCACGACCAGGACGAAAACCGCATTGTTCCTCCTGAATCCGAGGTTCGACTAACGGACGCACCCTCCTTTCCAGCACCCTGGCATAGACCTTACCGGGGAGGCTGAGGAGTGTGATCCCCCGAAAGTTGGAGCACACCCTCCGGTCTCCCTTCTTAAAGATGGGGACCACCACCCCGGTCTGCCAATCCAATGGCACTGCCCCAGATCTCCACGCGATGTTGCAGAGGCGTGTCAACCAAGACAGCCCTACAACATCCAGAGCCTTCAGGAACTCAGGGCGAATCTCGTCCACCCCAGGGGCTCTGCCACCAAGGAGTTGTTTAACTACCTCAGTGATGGTCAAGTCATCCCCCTCATCCCCAGACTCTGCTTCCACTACAGAAGGCGTGTCAGTGGGATTCAGAAGGTCCTCGAAGTATTCCTTCCACCGTCCGACTATAGCCTCAGTTGAAGTCAGCAGCACCCCCCCCCCCCCCCCCCGCACTATAAACAGTGTGAGTGAAGCACTGCTTTCCCCTCCTGAGTCGCCTGACGGTTTGCCAGAATCGCTTCGATGCCGTCCGAAAGTCTTTTTCCATAGCCTCACCGAACTCCTCCCACACCCGAGTTTTTGCTTTGGTCACTACCCGAACTGCATTCCGCTTGGCCTGTCGATACCTGTCAGCTGCCTCCGGAGTCCCACAGGCTAACCAAGCCCGATAGGACTCTTTCTTCAGCTTGATGGCTCCCTTCACCTCCGGTGACCACCATCTGGTTCGGGGGTTACCACCACGACAGGCACCAGAAACACGACACGGAACAGAAGCAGACTGAAGGTTTAAATAGATACATGATGTAATCAGGGAGACGGGAAACACTGGGGTAAGAGACCACACTGAAACTAATCGTGATGCTGAGACCGGGGAAGTAAAAGTAAATATTAAACACAAAAGACACATTCTACCACAATAAAATAGGTAATAATCCAAACATGAGAATACCAAACATAGAAATGGAGATTTAACAATGGAGAATTATGAGGGAGAAAAGATAAACTTAAAATCCTGGAATCAAAATAAATGAGTACTGCAAACAGAAAGAAGACCGCAAAAGCTGACGAAACGAAACTAAGAAAACCTGAGAATATAAACAAGCAAAACTAAACAGGGAATATCAGCAATGACACAAAACAGAAAATACTAAAAAGCAATTAAAAAAACAAAGCAAAAGTAAACATTCAACAACAAACAGCACTTTGAAGCCCAAAACTTAACATGCAGGGTCAAAAACCCAGGACCATGACAGATTCACTTAAATACAGTAACATTTAGAAGAGGGCAGCTTGATGGTTAGCACTTCACTGCCTGGATTTCAACCCGCAGTTCAACTAAGGCTTTTCAGAATGGAATCTGAAGGTGTGTGCCTGAGCAGTTTTTCTTTCTTTACCTTAGACAAGACCTAGGCACTGTGTGGCCCTCAGGCCACATCTGGCCCTTTAGTTGTCCCTGTGGCTCACGTGGGGTCAGTGGGAAATTAGGCTTCAAATGTATGTAAGTATACATCGTGCAGTTGGTCCCATTTGAGCTACCAAACTCCCCATCAGAAACTGACTTACAACTTTGATGCTTTTATTTTGAAGGCAACTGCTATTGTTTTTAAATTTTACATACACGCATGCAAACGAATGCAGCTTCACTGCTAATGCATTTGAACCGCCATTTATGAGAGATGTGAGGAGAACAGATTGCTTGTTTAAAGGATTAAGAGTTTTAATAACCATAACAAGACTAAACATGCAGAAAATTACAAGAATTTGACTGATGCAGAAACGGACATTTGTTTACAAAGCTGCAAAAGCAACGAGGAGTTTTTACCCAGATTTACATATCCAGGAATGAAACTTGGTGATTTCCCTAAAAAAAAAAAATCACAGAAGTCATTCTCTGATGGGAAGTTTAGATGAGAATGCGCCCCCTCCAGGCGAACTGGAGGATGGACTGAGGACATTGTGGGAAATCTGGTGCTTCAGGACAGTGGACAGTTTTGACTTTTTCTCCTTGGGTCTGATGTCTGCAATACAACCCAGTTATTCATCTTTGAATGTGGTATAAAGGAACAGTTTGTGATTACAATGACTTTAGCAGCAGTGTACTCAATGGAAGAGACTATGACAGGAAGACACTGCATGCTTAGATTGGCTGTGGCTGAAATGGACAAAATGAGAATGTAGAGATAAAATGTTGAGGTTTTTACTACGCCTACTTCAGATTTTCATTGCCTAATTGTAACATTTACTCTTACCAGCAGCAGTTAGTAAAGAGAAAAAATTAATATTGAGCAGAACTGAGTTCAGCTTATTGGTGAATGTGAGACAAGCAGCATATTAGCCTGCATGTTTTCCCTTCTTACTCATTTGGTTATTTTTGATTCAAAAAGCGAAAAAAAATAAAAAGGACTGACTTTTTCTACATTTGAATTATCTGTTCATGAAACTCATAATCCCTCTTTCAGGTAAGGTTGTCGGTGTAAATATATTTAGCTGTGTTTTTTTTTAGTAGCTACATCAGTTGACTGGGTGAGATAGCCGAGGGACGTCACCATCTGTACCTGACAAAGACATGCACACACTGCTGATAGAAAAGACAAATGCCTGCAGATACATATATACAAACATATATATGTATACATAAACACAAAGACAACAGAAATACATGAAAAAACACATGGCCAGGGTATTTTTTTCTTTGCAGCTATTCCTGAGGCACCATTATTCAACATCTCACAGCTTAGTGTAGTCCAAATCTACCTGGCAATGCTTCAGGCTAGGTAGGGGGGTGTGAGCAGTTGTGAGGTGTGTGTGTGTGTGTCTATGTGTATGTGTGTGTACCTGGCAGAGTTCTCGGCCAGTCTCAGTGAACAGATGGTTCTCCAGCAGGTAATAATGACCCAAGACAAACTCTTAAATTGATTATGCCTTTGTGAGGGCATAGATACAAAGGATCACTGCCATTATGTGTGTGTGTGTGAGAGAGAGAAATTAAAAAGAAACACAGCGAGTGTTCCGAGAATTAGTCCAAATTTATGATTTATTTATAAAACCAGAAGGGAAATGGTAAAATGAATTGAGATTGCATTATTGTTAGTATTACATTAGTAGTATTAGATTTGTTATGGTAGGTGGGCTATAGTGGGGTTGTGAGGGGTAGCACCTCTGTATGGTACTGGCTGCACATCTACTCCACAGATGTGAGTAGTATTGCACTGGTCCTCCACAACCCACAAAGTCCTCACTTATGGTAGTCGTAGTGCACGCCAGTGGCCATACCCTGGAAACCGACTCAGCTGTCAGGCTAAACTAAGTGAGGTAAACCTAATCAAGGGGATGTCAAACCTCCGTGCACAAAGATTGGGAATGGTGGAAGAGGCAGATGAACCTATAAGTACAAAGATGAGTGAGTCGCCAGTCACTTTAGAAAGGATGGGGACCTACCAAGTGTATACCCATATTCAGCAATTGTAGATAGCCAGGAAAGCAAATCAAGATTGGAGACCGATCTGGCCCCTCTGCGGTGACTTCTTCTAGTGGCTACAAAGGAGTCATCTCTTCTTCTTCTCTGAATAAGGAGGTTAGAAATGACAAGGCAGGTTCCAAATCTTTGGAAGAGAGATCTACATCTACAAGAAGAAAGATGCTTAAAGTCGCTATAAGAACAAGGACAACATTGTGGTATGTAATAAGTATGAGCTGCCCATGAATGAGAGACTCTGCAGGCTGATGAAAGTGATGACACCAGATTACAAAGGAAAGCACTCAAAGTGAGTGTTTTAGAAGAAATCAAATAAGTGCTATCCGAGAAGAAACACAATGCAAAACAGTCACACATGATGTGGGATATCCTTGTCAGGATGGAGATCTGGAAGAAGCTTAAGGCAGCGGATCCATCCAAGTGGCCAGCTGAACAAAGAAATTGAGATGTATCCAAACAGGTCTAAGAGGAATGGTGGAATATTAAGTGTGAAGAGGTTGAGATCTTGGAAACCCGACACAGGTCAAATGATCTGCACAAGAAGGTGAAGGAGATCAAGAAGGTAAGATGCTCTTTGAAGAAGGAGAAATCAAGATCAGATGGTTTGAATATGTAACCAACCTATAGGATGATAACAGAGATAATCTCCCAGCCATACAAGTAAAGGATAACAAACATTCTCCAATACTCATTACAGAAGCCGAGAAGACAATGAAAGATCTGAAAGCAGAAAAAGAACCTGGAAATGATAAGATCACAACTGAAATGTTAAAAGCACTGGATGATATGGGCATTGAAATGATCCACTGACTGGCCAACAACATGTATTGCAATGGATCAGTACCTGCAGATCTGAATGAATCTATATCCATATATGGATATTCTGTGTACAGAATACAGAACTCTTAGCTTGATGAGCCACGTACTCCAAATGATACTGTACGTTACATTTGCAAAGAGCACAAGAGAAAGCATGTTCAATATGAGGGTGATCTGTGAATGATATCTGTAAAATGAACTGTGAAGTCTATGCATGTTTCATCGATTATAAAAAAGCATTGACTGTGTAAGCCATGAATTGATGATCAAATGCTTAGAAGATATTGGAATTGACAAGCATGACATCAGATTAATAGTCATCCTCTATTGAATGCAACAACCATTTGTATGAGTTAATTAAAGCCTTAGAGATGAGAGGAGTTTGCCAAGAATGTGCACTGTCACCATGTCTCTTCAGTCTTTACACAGAGATGATTTTCAGACATATCCAAAACCTTAAAGGGGTCACCATTGGAGGAATGAAAATCAATAATCTGAGATACGCAGATGACACTGTACTTCATTCTTTTAGAGAATGAAGAAGACCTACAGGTACTTATAAACAAAGTAAATGAAATCGGTCACCTGTGCAACATGAAAATGAATGCCAAGAAAACTCAGATAATAAACAACTAAACCAAAAGTTAAAATCACCACAGATGGAGTAAGTATTGATCACAATTCATCTAATTGGAACAGCTGATCACAGATAATGGCAGATGTGATAAAGAGATACTCAGAAGGATTGCTTTAGTAAGAACTACCTTATCTCAAAATAGATGAAGTTCTTACATCATGAAAGCTCACACTAGTCAAGTCAAGTCAAGTCAAGTTTATTTATAAAGCACATTTAAAACAACGACGTTGACCAAAGTGCTGTACAAGATCTGTAACCCCAAGGACTATACTAAATAAAAATAAAAATATATAAATAAATAAATAAAATAATAAAATAAAAATAAATAAATAAAAACATTAAGAACAATAAATAACATAAGAAAATTAAAAATTAAAACGTTTAAAACAAGTACCATAAAAATACCATAAAACAATCATCTAAAAGGAGGTAGCACTGCAGCCAAATGCCAAGGAAAAGAAATGTGTTTTTAATAGAGATTTAAATGTGTGTATCGTCTGAGCTGTGCGGATATGGAGAGGTAGATCGTTCCATAGCTTTGGTGCTGCTGCTGCAAAAGCTCGATCACCTCTCTGTTTTAGTCTAGTTTTAGGCCTCTGTAAGAGCAGCTGGTTCGATGACCTCAGAGCTCTTACAGGGGTGTGACAGTGAAGCAGCTCAGACAGATACAAAGGTGCCAGTCCGTTTAAGGCTTTAAAAGTAAGCAATAAAATCTTAAAATCGATTCTAAAACGGACAGGGAGCCAGTGAAGGGATGACAGGACTGGGGTAATGTGTTCATGCTTTTTTAAACCGGTTAAAAGACGAGCTGCCGCATTCTGGACTACCTGCAGGCGGCGCACAGATGATTGATCTATGCCAAAGTACAGAGAATTACAGTAGTCCAGGCGGGAAGTAATAAAAGCATGAATAACTTTTTCCAGGTCCTGCTGTGGGAGATAAGGTTTTACCTTGGCAATGACTCTGAGTTGGTAAAAACTGATTTTGGTAACAGCACTTACTTGCTTCTCCATTTTAAAACTACTATCTACAATGACACCCAGATTTTTCACAGCATCATGACAGTGAGGAGCCAAATGACTCGGAGTGCCAGAGGATAGATAGCACTAGATACCAGGAAGCAGATCCTTCACAGTTATGTATGGTCCATACTCATGTATGCTGCAAAAACCTGGACAATCTCCTACATACTGGCTAAAAGACTCACAGAGTTGGAAGTATGGATGCCCTGGAGGATGATGAGAATATCATGGAAAGCAAAGACAGCAAACAAAGAAATCTTAGAAAAGAACTACATGGAAAAACTCCTCCTGAAGACCATTCAAGTTAAGACGCTCAAGTATTTTGGCCACATTATCCACCATAAACCACTCTTAAGAACACCGATGGAGGGAAGAGTGAATGCCAAGAGAGGAAGAGGAAGGCCAAGGATAGCTAGACTGTTAACATCAACATGTGGACAGGAATGACTTACTCTGAGCCTACACAGTCCATGATGGGATGGATGGAGAACCACTGCATCCAACCCTCATCAAGAGTTCGGAACTTGGAGAAGTTATAGTAGGCATCGGAGGGCTAGTTGCATATAAGTATTGACAAGTTACTCGTGAACTCTAACAAACAGCACTTTGAAGCCCAAAACTCAACATGCAGGGTCAAAAACCCAGGACCATGACAGATTCACTAACATTTAGAAGAGGGCAGCTTGATGGTTAGCACTTCACTGCCTGGATTTCAACCCGCAAAGGCTTTTCAGAATGGAATCTGAAGGTGTGTGCCTGAGCAGTTTTTCTTTCTTTCCCTTAGACCAGACCTAGGCACTGTGCATAAGTGATCATGAAAATTTACTGTTTTATTATGAAGGTTTTGTCATAACAATGAGTCATCACTACAACAAAATCATACCAACTATAGTGATCTTTGAAGACAGCAATATCACAAAAAGCAGCCTAGATGAGTAATAAACACAAACAGTGCTCTTATCAGCCATGTTGTCCACAAGCCAAAAAAATTATTTATTTAACTGATGCTGTATCTGTCTGAACTGTCACCAAGTAATCCGGCTCATGCCTATTTGACTTGTGCAGCTCTTGTTCTGTTAATAAATGATTTGAAAAATGATCAAAAATAGTTTTCATTTGTCTGGCTAAAAACCTGTTTTGCAGCAGGAGGAACATTTCAGTATAAATGAATCAACCCCCGGCGGTCACATTAAATTTCATAATCCTCAAAGCACAAGCAGAGTAGGAGGAGGGGCAGCAGTCTTCCACTCAAGCATATTAATCATCCCAAGGCCTAAACTTAGTTATAAGTCATTTGAACCTCTTACACTCATCCTTTCACACCCTTTTGTGTGTGTGTGTGTGTGTAATGTATTGAGTGTATACGGGGAATATGTGCAGCAGTTTATTGAAACACAAACATCCACAGAAATACAGTATATATAAGGCAAAAAACCCCAAAACCTGTTTGTACAATTCTAATGAGCTTGATTGTCAAGCTTGTGAGCCTGAACTCTCTTATTGAAGCTTTCTTCTAAATTCTTTAACTAGTCTTCAGCAGTAGTTCTGCAGGCTTCTTCCAAAGCTCTTCTTTAGACACTGGCTGCCTTTTTTTCTGCTCTCTGTAAAGATGCTTCAATAATGTTGATATCTGTGCTCTGGGGTGGCCAATCCATAACTGATAGTGTTGCATTGTGTGTGTTTCTATTCAGGTGTGCTTTTACTGCATTGACAATGTGTCTGAAATCAATGTCATACTGAAAAATGAAGCCGTTCTTAATCAAATGCTTTCCAGATGGTATTACATGGTGGATCAAACCCTGACGGTACTTTTCTGTGTTCATAATTCCACCAGTTTTGACAAGTTCCCAAACACCACTGGCTGAAAGTGGCTTGCATTATGACACAACCATGACAGAGCCTCTACCATGTTTATCAGACGGCTGTAGACACTCACTGTTGTTCCTCTCTCCTGACCTCCTCCGTACATATTGACAACTACTTATTACAACTACTGACAACTACCAATTAAACTTTGAAAGATCTTCAGAAAGCCTGGAGACCTATTGCTCAACACCACTTCAAAAACTTACACAGAAGTCTGGTTCCTTGGAAGCAAAATATAAAGAAAATGAGACTTTTATACAGTACTGTATGTATATCCCTTTGCATGCGTGCAAAATACCACCAAAGAGGAAACTTGTGCTATCAGGAAATGCCAAAAGAAGCATAGCAAGTAAAAATGGTTTTCTGTTCTCACCAAGGAACTGTAGTATCTCCTTTCACCATTGCTTATTATCACTTTCACACATATAAAAACACTACAGATGTGGATACAGATCATCGAATCCCACGGAAACAAAGCCAGCTTTCACTTTTCTCAACATTTATATTGGAAAAAATTATGGTGCCATTACTCATTAATCTGTAGTCAAAAAAAAAAGAAAAAAAAAGAAATGTCTGTACTACTTTATTTGGAGGATTATTCAGAGTTTAGATTCAAAGGTAGTTAAATACATCTTTTTTTTTTATCCTGTTTTTCTAGCAGAGGAGGAGACGAGCCACGGCACAGCTGAAATATCTGAGGAGTATTATGCTCTGAAGGCACTCTCAACAGGTAAGAAATTCCCATCAGCTTCATATCTGAGGGCTTATTTTCTTTTGACAACACAGAGGTGGGTCACAATGCATGGAGGTCTACTGAGCTGATGGGTGCAGCATCTGTACGTTCCATTCCAGTGACAATTTTGTGCTATACTACAAAATGCCACTATAAAGTAGACGGTTCAAACATAGCAATGCACTTACTCACCCAGCTGACTGGATGTTTTGGAGAAAATTATAACACTTCACTATTTGCTTGAAAATTGGATGGAAATTTTTTTGCTCAAAGCAAAGCTAAAAACAAGGACAAACACCAGGAGATTATTAAACACATGTGTGTGTGTGTGTGTGTGTGTGTGTGGGGGGGGGGGGGGGGGGGGGAAAAAATAAGTTATAGATGGGCTTATGAACATAAAGGAAAAAAAATAAACAGAAATGGCTGAATGTCAAAATCTCAGTCAGCCCTAAGGCAATAGATAATTTAGATATGAATACTTTCCCTTAAGTATTCAGAGCAAAATGAGGCATTCACACAGCAGGCAGAGTGCCCTTCCTGCAGGCAATATTAGTTGCCATTGGCAGGACAATGTGCACACTGGTTATATCATGGCCAATGGCTCAATAAAAAGGCCCAAGTAATGAGCACTGACAAAGAGACAAAATTACAAATTAATACTGGATGTAACAAGGTGAGGATCATGCCTCTTTTGAACTTAAACGGTGATGTGATATTAATTCAAGGACAGAATTAGTCCCATTGCTGCTGCTCATGTATAAAATCAAAAGTAAAAAAAAAAACAAAACACGAGCCTGTTTAGAGACACATATACTTGCAGTTAAAATTATACTATAATTTTATAGGAGGCGTCCTCTCTATTTTGGGTACGCATATACAGATGAACCCTATCCTTGGTCGACACACACCTCCACATGAAGAAACGCTTCTGTGTTTCTGATGCTGTTGGCCAAAGTGTAACACCAAAGAGCGTGCAAACACAGCTAATCGCTGGTTGTAGTTACTGAAGCATTTAAGCAGTAAAAGAAAGAAAGAAAGAAAAAAGAAAAAGAAATCTCACTCATCAATTATTAATAAAAAAAAATATTTCTGTCCTTAAGTGGCTGGGATTGCAGATTAGTTTAGCATGATATTAAATGTGGAGATGGTGATGATCCTTATAGCATACCTGCTTAATATTAGCTTATTATTATAGCCTAATATTATTACATCATTATCATTATGAACGTGTTATCAGGCTGACGTTAGCGTCTCGTACAGCCTCAGAGAGCTTTAGATTTGGTTGAACTGGGAATTCCCATTAAAAGAGAAACACGAGCCTTCAATCCACTAAATCCACTCTGACTCTGATCTCTGTTCAGCGTCTCTGTCCTTGAAAGCAGCTGTCTGTCTATCAGCAGAGAGCAGCTTAGAGCCGGCAGCTGGACAGACTGACTTCACCGGGCTGATTGACAGCAGAATGGTACCTGGGAAAAAAAAAAAAGCTTCATTGTAAGCTCAGCTTTTCTTTTGTTTTTAACTGCTGTTCATGCACACTAAACTGCACTTTGTTTTTTACATTTACTTTGACTTTGGTTGACAATATGCACCTCAATTTTATCTCTGGTGCACCACCAGCTTCCTCTTCAGTCTTCATTTATTTATTCATTGAGCTTTGTTAAGCACTCAATGAAAGTGAGCAAGTTCTGCGCCTGGTTTGGGACTTTATTTAGCTTTCTTTTAACTCACCGATTAGCCTTCACTTTCACTTTCTCATACTGAATAGATTCAGGCACCATAAACTACTTGGTTCCAAGCACCAGTAAGCATTATGCAGATGTTTAGGGTGGCATAGACAAACCACAGAAAGGGACAGGGTGAGATGGAGGCAGATGATCCACTGTAGTGGCCGCTAAAAGGAGCAGCCTAAAGAAGAAGAAGAGTTTATAATACAAACAAGGCTTTTCAGTCAATTCAGGAGCCTACCCCAGCTGTCACAGGGTGAGAGTTGTTAGCACACTGTACAGAGCACATGCACCACACTTTTAGTATCTGTAATTATTTGTAATTTCTGTTTCTAAACTTTGCACAAAAAGTGAGTAAATTTGTGTTTGGCTGACTTCTTTGTTGTAACAATGCTTCTTGGCAATAAATCTTACACAGTTGGAAAACCTGTTTATTAAATGGAGCCACATTTGGCTCCATATAACCCTTGGGCAGCAGGGTTGAGCATGTGGGTTGCACCTATGAAAAACTGGCATTGGCAAAGAAGACTTGATGAAACAGCTGATTGTGGCATCGAGCCTTTCTTGGTGTCATTTCCTGGACTGGATGATTGCTGGTTGAAGAATGGTACGCTATCCCATAGCAGTGTGTGACCAAGCTGTCGACCGGCATGAGGAGGAGGGGCCAGGCTGTTGTGGCCCCTGTTTGTGTAATGAATAAATTGTTAAATTGCCAATATGTCTTGTTTCTTCAGGCTCCAATCATCCAATCCAATAACTGACACCAAATAAGAGTCAGTAGCAGAATAAGCAGTTTTTCATTGGCACAGCCCACATTCTCAACCCTGCTGCTCAACCCACAGATGCAGTTTCCTTACAAATGTGGCTCCATTTAAGGGGAAATAAACAGGTTTTCCAGCAGTATAAGATTTAATTCATTTATGTTTATTAACATGAAACATGAGGTCAGTGGGATGAGGGCATAGATTTAGTTTTTCCATGTTCTCTACAGTTACAGCAATCTTTTAATTCCCATGCTCTCTATTTCCACTTTACATTTGGAAATGGCCTGTGTGTACACATACAATAATGGTTCTGCTCATAGTGATACAGCTTCTTCTTAGCCATGAGACAACTTATGCATGTGTATTCAGAAAACTGAAAGATTTTGGACACACTTTGATGGTTGGTGGTTAGATTCCCAGCTACTCCAGTATCCCGGACGCCAAGTTGCTCTCCGACGCAACCGTCGGAGTGTGAATGTTAGATAGAAAGCACTTAGCTGTAGAAGGAAGTGCTGGTGTGAATGGGTGTGAATGGGTGAATGAGGCATGTTGTATAAAGCACTATCAGTAGAAAAGCCTGATATAAGAACCAGTCCAGTTACCAAATGACACGAGGATGGCATTCTCAAAATCGAAAATCTACACAAAGATCATTCGGATAGTCGACACAAAACTCTGACTCTGGAAAAAATGCAGGAAATTGAACCAGTACATTTTCAGACTTTTTGCAGTCATCTCTTTTCCTGTGTGACTTATCTCTGTCATTATGTAAACATCTGCATAGTGCGCACCCTCATATAAAAAAATAATCCGATATCATAACCAAATCCAGATGCATCTCGCTGCATTGCATTTCACCACTGTTTTAGTTGCTCGAGCTGCTGCAGCTTCACTCAGTTATGTCTCAACTGAGTGAAGCCAGCCTGTTCTCGTTGCCATAAATGCCCATGCATAATTATTCATCATCACAAGTGATTTATCCAGAGAGGTAATGAGGTAACATATCACATTTATTTTGCTACCTGAAAGACAGACAGTGGAAATAAGTGCTGTGATCTGGCTCTGCTCACTTCCTCTGCAAACAAGCACGGGTGCAGGGGGGGTATTGAGGTCTTATGTCCTCCAAGCAAAGAGCAAAAAAGAATAAGGTTATATAGGCTGAAATGTTGGGGTCTGCTCACACACACACACACACATTAAACTTCACATTGGGTAGTTTAATGTGTGTGCGCTCACATTTCTGCTGGGAAGGACGTGGGACATCAATGCTATGTCTCCACCACCCGGTCACCATCGTACCAAAACTAAATAATTCACCAGCACAAGATGGCACCACCCATTTCTGCAATATAATGGTGTTGCATTTTTTTTCATGGAAGTATTTCAGTGATTAAGATCCCAAAAGGTAGAGAGTAAAACTGAGCATGTGAGACAGTTGTTTTCTGCAAGACTAGTCTCAGGCGCTATCAGACAACCCAAGAGAGTTGTTCAGATTTTGTCTTCAGAGAAAGATGAAGTGACCAAAGTTTTAGAGGGAAAATATCAGGCTGTGGTTAACTTATAAAGGAAGTCTGAGAAAGTGGGACAGGAGTTTGGGATTTAATGAGGTGTAGAATCCTAACATGCTTAACAAGTTTTGATGATCATTTATATATATATCCAGAGTTACTTATTACAGGATCAGAAAGACCAAACTTATGAATCTTTCGACAAACTCTTTCAATACAACTTGCTAATCAACATTTCTCCAATACGTGTTTCCCAGGAGAACGGAAATGCTTCTGCAGCAGGACTTCGTACCATTTTATATCCGCTGTGCAGATCCTCGCGACACACACACACACACACACACACACACATTAAAAAAATTACCTTTCTATAAACAGATTCAGTATCAAATTTAACAAGTTACACAAAAATGTAAGTGATGCCAAATGTCTGCAACAATTTGCACTGATTTCATCTACTCCTAATTATACCCAGAGGTCTGAAGCCAGAAGAATTTTGACATTAAGGGTGTGATGCACTCTTAATGAAGAAGTTATATAGATTTTTTAATGTCTAACACTGTACCACTGAATGTTCCATTTAAATAGCAGAACTGTGTTTAATTATACAGTACAATTTTCTACAAGTCAAAGAAAAAGACATTTAATGTGCATGTGATCCAAGGAGTATCAAACTCTGACCACAATTTTATTTGTCTGACCCAGTTCCCAGTCTCATAAAATCTGGCACCCACAGACAGCCTACTGAGCCCTTGGGCAGTTGGCTGCTGGTTAGACAGTTCTATCTGGTAATGTGTTGGCTGCAGCACTCTTAACTTGGGCCGGGATCTGTCTCCATGGCCATCTGGACTGCTGGTCCAGCTAGTTTTCCCACTTTGATCTCTTCATCTCCATCTGTCTCAGTGACTTAACCCACTGACTGACTTTGCAAACATTCATTTTTAGCGTTCGCACTGGATGATTGCACATTTGTCTTTTTTGACTATTCAAATGGATTATCCATCTAAACCAATGGGTCACTGACCATTAGATCATTGACTCTGATTGTAACCCACACTTGAAGAGTACATCGTTCTGTTCCTGTCCAAGAATCATCAAGTTTGCAAATGGTCTCAAGCACGCTTCCTGTGAACAACAGAAGGCCTGTTTAGGCTGCAAGTTTCATATAAATATGGATGTACTGATGTGATGCAACAGACCACAGAAAACATGAGGATTGTTGTTGATGATGACTATGTGAATATTTCAACTATTATATAGACAGAGAGATTGTTCTGTTTATAGAACTGAATTTAGCTGAGTAGAGTATAGTAGAGTACAGTGTAGTAATAGAGTCTAATAGTCCAAGAAAATAACTTGAATAAGTTGGTCATTCCAAAACACTGAAGAGCCAAAAACTGCACACA
This sequence comes from Archocentrus centrarchus, assembly GCF_007364275.1. Lineage (NCBI taxonomy): Eukaryota > Metazoa > Chordata > Actinopteri > Cichliformes > Cichlidae > Archocentrus > Archocentrus centrarchus. Next base: position 2,002,032 of record NC_044349.1, read on the forward strand.
TCACATTTCCAGAAATCCCAGTTGTGTTCTACTTGTAACATTATCTGGTCTCTAAAATATTAATTACAGCTGTAAATGTTATATGATGGAGCAATTCTTGAACACTGAGTTTCATTAGGCTTCCCTCAAGCTGTCAGTGCGTTTCCTCACTCTGCAGATGTTTTGTGAGTCAGATGCTGCAGATGGTACGGAGCAATGGATGTCAAAGTAGGAAGAGGAAAAAAGTTGGAATATGACACAAAGACCTAATCTTATTCATTAATAAATATAAGCTAGTTGGTGAACTGTTACATTAAGCTAGCTGAACCCCCACCCCCTCAAATTCATATTAAACTACTGAGCATATGGTCACCCATCACCTAGTCTGCTGACTTAGCTTTCTGGGACAACGGCCAATTTTTCAGGGCTTTCAGTGTAGCCAGCAGTAATCAGGGCAAAGATTTCAGTTTCTGTCTGCTGCTCACTGTTTATAAATGCAGACACATAAAAATGTGCAAAAAGATAAATTCAGAGAATAGAAAGATATCGGATACATTTTAGCATGCATCCCTTAGCTGCTGATCAGCTGCTCATGCTGCACACATCGCATTCAGAGCACAGGGTTTCCATGCACTGAACCTTAATGTTTTTTGTCTTTTAACTGTTCTCTGTGCTTTCTTCTAAGGCAGCTAAATTAACTGTTTGGTACTGAAAATGCCCTTTTCAGTAGGGATAATTTCCTCATCAAGCGCTTACATGAACATTTTTGCTTGTGTCAGTTCTTATTTTTAACATATTTGACTTTCACACCCAGCTGCCCGCCCTGACGCAACCCCAAAGGGATGTGTGTCCTCCTAGTCTCAAACCAGAGATCGTTCACGTGTTAGGAGAGGTTTGGAAGAGAAAGGCATAGGTGTAAAAAGGGGTGTCAGAAATGTGTGTGGGGTGGAGTGTTTGTGATGTTGGCTGTTGGTAAACAGCAGGCAAAAACACATTTGACCAACGACCTTTATCACAAGAAACTGTAGGATAACATTCTAATCACTGAATTAGAAAACCAAATACATACAGTGAAGTAAATTATAATGGGTTTTATAAATTCACTTCCTTTATTGGATGCTTTATTGGCTGGTCTAAATAAACCAATAAGTTGTAACAAAGAAACAAAATGGTGACAATAATCCATAAATGTATCTTTTCATTCAGTTAATTCAGTCTCCATTTAAGATATGGTCACATGTAGATTACTGGGTGGACACACATCTAAATCTTAAGTAACACCATTTTATGTGTAGTCACAGTTTGAGTGGCACATTTAATGCAGCTTTGGTTTATTCTATAAACAACACAGAATACCTTCAGCAAACATTGCTCAGAAGGTCACATGACTTGATCCCGTCCTCATCACAATTGATGTGCAGATCACTTTGACCTTATTGCATCACGTCCCATCATCATTCTGGTTTTCTATATGACAAATGGGCACGAGAAATACGTTTAGCTCTTAATCTCTGTCTTTTTTATCACAGCAGCAGAACCCTCTGAAAGCCATTGATTGGACTGTCCATGATTCATCTTGCTGATAATTGGAACACTGTTGAACGCCCAAGCGGAGCAAGAGCTGGCAAAGCAGAAAGCTTCTCTGTGTAGAAAATATACATATGGTTGGCTTGAACATTAAAAGTCACAGTGATGCTGAGGTAACCCGGTACAGGTGGCGTAAAATACAATTAGAAAATCAATAATTCAAAAACATGTTGAAAGACACTTTAAAGGTACATATGGCTCTGGAGCGGTCTTTCTGATCTACTTAGGATTATAACTACAATATCCACACTTTCTTTGGCCCTCACAGACCAGATCTGGTTTGTGCTCTCAGTCCAAAGATGCACTGTAGGTTAATTACTGGTTCTAATTAACAGGCCATGAATGTGGATGTCAGTCTGTCTCTCTGAGTTAGTCATGAGCTGGACTGTTGAACCCCAACTTCTTGCCCAAATATCAACTGGGATAGGCTCCCTCAAACCCTGAGGCCGATGGGCTAGAGCAGCAGAAAACCACTTGGGTTCAACACACTGCTCATCTCAGCTTATACTGGGGTGTCAAGGGCATGAATCCTTGGATCCAGTCTGCTTTATGTCATGGTGATATGCTAGTGAGGAGAATGCTTCCTTGGCATACTTTGGGTCCTTAAAACCAATCAATTATAATTGCCCATGGCCTCGCTGAGAATAGCTGCTGACCATATAAATCTCTTTAATCCTTTAATGCCAAGTATATCATATTTGATACATGAGTTTTGAGAGGTTCTTTTAGACTTTAACAGCATCAGTTTATTTTTTTTCACCTGAAAGCCCTAAATAAATTGCACAATACATTTTTATCCAATAAATTGCAAAAAAATAAAATAAAAAAAACTGAAGCTATAGCAAATATGATACAAATTAAAACTCATATTTGCAAATTCATATTTATTTATTTTTTAATTGTCAGAATGTTTAATAAATGCTCCATTAACTATTTCATGGTTCAGGTTTTACGGGGTTAAGATCAGGATTTAACAGCCTCTAAAGGCTGCCCCCTGCATGATACTGAACCATGAGACCAGGCAAAGGCGTCTCTAACTGGTTTCATGAAAGTGACAAAGAGTTCATGCCTGAATGGGGCAGGAAACATGAGGAATATAGTAGAATGGAGACTGAAGCATGAATAAAGTCTGTAGAAACAATGGCATGTCAACACAACACTTTGTGGAATTCAGGCCATGAAAGCTGAGTGTCTTTAGTAAGCCCACATAGTTCTGAAAGCATGTTAGATGGAGTGTGATGAAGTCAGTGTAAAATGATGTGCAAAATATTTTGATTTGATGATGCATTCAGGGCAGCACGGTGGCGTAGTGGTTAGCACTGCTGCCTCACAGATAGAATACCATCTGGAAGGCCTGGGTTCGATTCCACCTTGGCCCAGGTCTCTCCCTCTCTCTGTGTGGAGTTTGCATGTTCTCCCCGTGCTTGCGTGGGTTTCCTCCGGGTACTCCGGTTTCCTCCCACATTCCAAAGACATGCACTTACTGGGGTTAGGTTAATTGGCTAATCTAAATTGCCCATAGGTGTGAATGAGAGCATGAGTGTGAGTGTGAAAGGTCGTCTGTCCCTCTGTGTTGGCCCTGCAACAGGCTGGCGACCTGTTCAGGGTGTACCCTGCCTCTCGCCCTATGACAGCTGGGATAGGCTCCAGCCCCCCCGCGACCCTTAACAGGATGTGCGGAAGCGAATGGATGGATGGATGATGCATTCATTAATTATTGACACAGTTTTTGGAGACTGTGTGTGTATGTGTACATTAAGAGATTCCAAAGAGGAACTTGGCACTCAAGTAGAAAAATCTAAAGCAGATTTAAACTCATAAAACGGTGGTCTTTAAGTATTTCTCTCAGTGCAGACACTGTATAGATTTAAAGGTTGCCTGTGGACTTTATGGCTTCCAATGGAGCTATAACAATCATCACCACTGTGTCAGTGTCAAAGAATTTCAATAAAAATGAGCAGCTCATTGTAATGCAGGGTTCAAACCTTGTACAATAATACTTTTTTCTATTTACCTCCTGTGAACTCAGGGCCTGGCTGCTGGCCACTGATCACATGGATCACCAACCTGACGTTACTACCAAGACCTCACACCACCTTTACCTGTGGGTGTGTGTGTGCATGTAGATTAACCTCTACAATTTAACTCTGCTTAAAACTGCCACTCTGAACATAATTGTTGTTTTTGGATGCTTAATAACCTCAGCGTCACCATAAAAAAGTGTCTCAAGTTTGAAACAATGTATCTGTATTCTAAGTATATGAACAAAAAGACTGAAACCGATTCATTTGTATCTAACTGTAAGCCAGTGTTTCAGCACAGAGAGATAAATTACTCAGAGATGAAGAAGAGTATTGGAAAGTACATTAAGGTGTAACTATGCGCTGAGTTTTATGACAGGCTTTTTATACTCATGTATCTCCCTCCGAGATAGTATGCAGCATAACAAAGTGAATCATGCTGCATTATTTAACAGACGTCATTTCATTATGTCACACAGGGTTAAATACAGGTCACTAATTGCACACATATCAAACCTGCTCTGCATTTTTGAAGGCATAAATAAGGCATAAACAAATGACCAGGCAACTGTTTAATGTAGCTACACTGGGACTTTTCTGTGATAAATGAGTTTTGAATAATGTATGCAGTTACAAGGGAGAGGCTACAACCTTCAGGTTTGCCATCTGGTGTCCCACACAAGGCACTAAGCTGGAAACACAGGAGCAGAATTCACTGTCACCTTCGTCAGATGGTGACGATGTGTGAACTGTTTATGCAGACAATAAATGAAGGAGCAGTTATTAATAGCAACTAAAGGATTTCCTTTATTTAGAGGCATCATGCACTGTGTTGAGTTTGGAACTAAAGATATCCTAATTAGGAGCCATAAATCGGCACATTCAAACAATTAATGGTGTATGGCTCATTATGATTCCTGCAAATATTGATCAGTGGAATGGTAACAGGAGTATTAGTATTAGTAGCTCACTATTAAATGTGTCAGAATCAATTTCAACTTGATGTAATCTTTCCTGCAGTTTTGCAAATGAATACACTTGTCATTCAGATACTTCATACTCTAAGATATTCTAAGAAGTAATGCCATCTGTATTGTGGATGATATATTGTTTATATTTTCAACAACTTATTAAATCAGTTTAGTGTGAGATTACTGTGTAATTGCTTTAATGTTGTAAAGAGAAACTGGAGTCAGTGTTTTCAGAGGAGAGGAGGTGAGTAGTGTGCAGTTAATGAGAAAAACATCTAGTTTGATTTTTTTTGTATCCACAAATTAAAGAAAGTGGAAAAACCACTGCCCGTGTATCCAAAGCCTAAAAGAGAATCCTGCTGTGAGACGCTGATGTCCAGTGTTGGACAGGAACCACCAAAACATCCCCAATAAAGCCTCTGGAGGTTAATGAGTCAGTCATACGTATACTATCCTGGCTTGTCCAAACTCAAATCTAATTCCCAACACATCAGGTACCCCATTTATAGCAACACTGTCTGATGTACTGCTCCAGAGCGAAATAGTACATGTGTCTTCTTCAAATGTAGGTCCTCTGGGAGTTTGCAGGTTCTGTACAGTATCTTAGCTGTTTCTAGACACAAATTCCTAATGTTGTGCCTGAAATCTACTACAGCCTTTATCGGTTTGATGGTTATGGCTCCTAATGCTCCCATTACCACAGGGACCATTTTGGACTTCACCTTCCACATCTGCTCCAGTTCTTACTTCGGCTGCTTGTACAGTTACGCTCACACGTTATTGGTCAATGAGACATTTTTTTGTAAGTTTGCCTAAGTACACCTCCAAGTACAGACATCCAGCTTTAATTCAAAGGGTTTGGAGTATCATAAAACAATTCCAGGATTGGGCTTTACTGAGAATCTGTGATGTAATTACCCTGAGATTCAAGGCTAGAAGGCTTACAGCACATGCAGTGATCTGCTTTGACCGATTTAGAAAAGCTAAATCTCTAACCAACTGCCACAATACTGTATTAATGGCCCTTTCTTACTCTTACTCCATGCCATTCAAATAATACACAAACACAATATAGTTAATAAAAATCCACACATCAGCTACAAGTAGGATGCAGAATAGTGAATCCTGTTCTCTCTATACCAAAAACCTGACATTTTCTAAGGCACAAGGAAAAAAAGAAGCGTAGGCACAAGTTCAACATGGATCAATATGCACTGGCTGCTGTTCCTGTTAGAACTGAGTCCACAACCAAAACGTATTTCTCAGAGCCTTCTGTATTTTTGAGATGCAGATCTTCTTAACCTAAGACCTTAACATGGCATTGATGGGAAGGAAATGGCATATCTGCCTTTCCATGAAACAGGACCTTAAATTTGCCCTCAAATTTCACTTTTCAGAAGCAATCCCACTTCCCATAAAAAGGGGTCAATCCAGACAGAGAAAGATAAATAAATTGCTTTGCAACTGCTAGGCTGTATTACTGTGCCTTGTTCCAACCAGGTCACAGAAAGTACTTCTCCACATGTATGTATGAGAAAGCTATTGAAAGGAGTGCAGGAGAGCGAGGAAAAAGAAGAGGAGTTCAGAGGAGTACAAGTTTTACAAGGACTGATAATCAAAGAAGGAGAGGTAAGTGGAGGTAGATGAAAGCAAAAAGAAGAGGAGTAGATCAGAGTAAAAGATGGGGAGAAATGAAGCCAATAAAAGGACTATAAAAGCATGCCAAATTCTGGAAAGTAGATTATGATCTGAGGACAGTGAAGTGGAATAGTGCAGTGTGATAAAAACTGCTTGCAAAAGGAGTTTTCACGGCTATCTACTTGCTGTTTTTGTTGCTCAACCACATAAAAAATTCATTAATTCAAATAAAAATAAAAACAGTAAATGGAAACATGCAGATATATTGCTTCTATCAAAATGTTCCCTGTTTTTTGCTCCTGATTGCACCATTTTGTGGTAGTCAGAGGCTTTACTTCAGCACTTTCATTAATACCATTAGTGCACCACCCTTTGTAATGGATTTGTGATGAGCATGGGCATAGTTAGAGGCTAATGGAGAACGCTGCAGCTGATTCTATGTTCCTTTCTGGAAAATCTATATTTGCTGACTGAATGAAGATTATGGGTAGAAATGATGGCGTTTTTGATGCAGAGAAGCCCAGCTGAGATACACCGCAGCATGAGACCACGAAGCGTAGCGGGAGAAGAAGACAACTGGCTTTCAGCGCCTCGAGCTGACAGAGTCAAATCTCCCACAGCAAATAGCAATATTGCTTATTGCAGAATATGGTGCCAGGAACCCTGCCTTTTTCCCTGTGCAATACTAGGGTGAGATTTGCTGTCTTGTTATACCAGTTCAGTGTCATTTGGCAGGCCACCACTATTTTCTTAAAAGTCTTATACTCAAGGCTGGACCTTTAAAGAAAGGCTACATTTACCAACAGTTTTCAGCAGAGCAAAGGCTTCATTTAATATTCAAAAGCTACTCGATTTATTAAAGAGGCAAGGTGTCAATTTTGTGACTGAGAGTTGTGGACAGGGGTGTTTTTGCAACTGGCCTCAGCATATGTAATGGCATAAGGAGTCTCCTTAAATTATGAATCATGCAAATTTGATTTACTGTTTGCAGCATGCAGTTTAATGCAAATTGCACCAAATCTAATGCTGAAAAAAACGTAACTTTTGCCTTTGGTGGTTGTGACAGCTGCTTCCAGGACGAGCGCATCATTGGCAGGGGTGGACGGCTCAAAGTTGTGAGCACAGTCCCAAAACTTTGGCTCTGTCCAAAGTTATTCACTTATTCCTCATGCTGAGAGTTTCGAGCGGAGCCCCACTTATTTCTGCTCCTGGTATTTTGATGAAACAGAGCAGAAATTAACTGAAGTGAGCTGTCTTTCTCTCAGCAGCGCGCACACAGCGAGAGACTTCTCTCTACTGAATCTGTAAAGAATCAAAGTGAAAAGTCTCTCAGCCATTAATGGGACTGTGCCAGTGTGTTAATGTCTAATAGTTGTTGTGGTGAGAGGAAAAAAAGCAGAAGAATAAAGGTTTGTGATCCTACGCTCCACCTGAGTCTCAGTCCTCAGGACCTCATGCACAGTGTGCAATGATCTCTATGAGAAGAGGTCTCTCTTAGATCAAAATCATAGTGGTTCTCCTTCAGCTTTTATCAGTCAGCTCAAAAACTGGATTTAGAGAGCGTATATAACTCTACATTCATGCAAGGCAACAACTGGACAACAAGCAGATTTGATTACAGTAGCATAATGTTCAGAGTTCAACTACACATTTAACAGCCTGTTGTTGAAAATCCAAAACATTTTAGCAGGCTATGTCATGAAATGGAAAATGCAATTATAATTAACCTGTACATGATGCGTGTCACATTGTCAGTTTTATTGATTGTTTTCATGAATGGTCAGATCACTATGAATTATTCAGGCATTTTCTCCTCTCCTTTCATAGAGAAATCAAATGGCTCTTATTACGGCTGCCATGCAGATACTTCCGGTCACTTCATCCGATTAGCTACCTTCCAAAACAAAAAGGACTACTGGAACGTTCCCCAAGTTCAGTATGAGCCATTTAAGTTCTTTCCTCTTTTACTTAATTTTCTCCTGTCTGGTGTTTTCAGGTTTTTTTTCCTTGATTAATTTCACCTTTGTCTCATTCCCCTCTGGTTTCCAATTCCCAATTAGACCTCAGTGTATAAATAGACCTGTCTTCCCTTTGTCAAAATATTTATGTCCCGTTTTCTTTTTTTGTTTGTTTGTTTTGTTTTTGTTTTTTTTCTTTTGTTTTCCTATGTGCCACCTAATGAAACCCTCTTTGTTCACTCCTTGTGTTTCTGTGAACAGTGCTATTATGAAGCTTGCAGATGACACAAGGATAGTTGTTCTCATCTCAGGAGTTAAGAGCATGAAGAGATGAAGTTAAAATGCTAACCAAATGGTGTTTAAAGAACAATCTAGCTCTGACTACTTCCAGCAAAGGCAGGAAAAAGAACTCATTATAGTCTTTAGAAGAAAAAAATCTGATGTAAATATTTTAGAAATCAACCAGAAAGGTTTGGAGAGAGTCTCAGATTTCTAGCTTTTAGGAATACACACAGAGGATGATGTGTCCTGGTCCACAGGCATGATCGTGGTAGTCACAAAGGCATTAGTCCATCTACAAATCCATCTACAAGTGTGATATGTGTCTCTGTAGAAAGGTAAGTGCTCCAGAGACAAACAGAGATCACTGGGTGTCCACTCCCCTCTATAAATGACATACACAACTCCTGTTTAATCAGTGTCGACAACACTATTCTCAGAGGTTCATCTCACCTCTGCCGTTTCTTCTTTGAACTTTTGCTCACTGGAGATGTTTTAGGTGCAAGTAATCAGAAACTACTACCTGTAAGTAACAGTTTTTCATCCTAAACCAAGTGCTTCATCAGGACAGTGTGCGCCGTAAATGTTACATAATAAGATGGTGCTGCAGATGGTTCCACCATCTGCTTTTATAACTCAGCTAACTGATAAGAACACTCACCATCACCTATGGATGCCACCTCTGGCTGTTGCCATAGCAATAAAAGGTAAAATGAATGTTTGTGTTGAGAGCAAAGAGGTGTGTTCATCTTTGAAAACAATAATCAGACAGCTCTGCAACCACTTAGATCAGTTTTATTGATCCTTTAATATAGCTCTGTGATCAGTAAGATATGTGAGCAGCGGTGCATTTGTTGTTTTAGGAATTTACTTCCTAAAATCACCTTAAACCAATGTTAATGACGATCTTATAGCTTAAGCAGAAATCACAAAGAGTAAAACTCACAAATAAATTTAAGTGACAAGTGGCAGTTTATCAAAACAGTAACATTTTACACCTGGAAATGAGAAAACCAAAACTGATAATTAAAGATATATTTTCACATCTTTCACGTCACTGAATAAAATCAGATGAAACTGTTGTTCATTTTCCAAATAGCACCTATTACACAATACAGAGTAGTTTGATTCAATGCTAATTTATGGGGATTTCATTTTCTTTATTTGTACTGAAACTAAGACTTTCAAAAACAGAGTTTACATCACATGACTTATATGAAATTGTCTAATGAGAAAAATACACTACACTGCTGAAAGTATTCACTCGCCTGTCTTCACACACACATGAACCTGAGTACCATTCATTCTTAATCCAGAGGCTTTAATATGATGTGGGCCCACCCTTTGCAGCTATAACAGCTTCAGCTCTTCTGGGAAGTCTTTCCACAGGTTTAGGAGTGTTTATGGGAATTTCTGACCATTCTTACATAATCACATCTGTGTGGTCAAACACTGATGTTGGAGAGAAGGCCTGGCTCACAGTCTCCGCTCTAATTCATCCCAAAGGTGTTCTATCAAGATTCAAGAAGACTTTATTGTCATTACATGTAAACATATAATGAAATTTGCATTCCAGATCACCCATCCAAGAGAAATACAAACAACAAACAACAGAAACAAACAGGGGGGACAGGTGTCTGAGGTCGTGCAGCCGTTTTACCGGCGCTACCTTTAGCAGGAAAACAGAAAGAGATACACTGGGATAGGTAGGTTCAAAAAAATCATTTCGTACTGTGTTCATTATGAACACCTTAAGGGGTTCCAAAAAACCCCTCAGCAAAGCAGCAGCACATTTAAAGCCTGGAGAGCACTAGGGTGGGTAGGGGAGGGGCTGCCAGCAGAGACGAGCAGGATACTGTGATGGACACACAGCTTCCAGACCAGCAGGTCATGATGATGTTCATGATAAGATGGTACAGTCAGCCTTGGTTGCCAGGATACCAGTTCATACAGGTCACAGGGCGGGGGTGAAGAGCATCTGTTTACAAACATCTCCAAGAGACGATTTAGACAGACAGCATCCAAGGCCGTCTGGGAGCCAAATTCCAAATACTGAAATTGTTTTGGTTCAGGCCGTCATAACTGATTGATGACAGACCTTCCAGTTTTCTGGTTACCTCTCAGAAATCCAATCATCCGAATTTGGTTCTACTCCGCCACACAGAACAGAGACTCAAACACTCCTCCAGATGTAATCCATTTCGATTCAGCTCTACTGAGTCTGATTGAGTTCGTACTGTTTCTGCATCCCTCATAGGCAGCCTTACTAGGGCCTGAACAGCTGCCCAGAAACCAGGTATCCCCAGGTCCAATTCAGGAAAAATCCTGGTATCAATATAAATGCCACGTCCACACAGTGCAGCCAGGAACGTTATCTTCCATCCCCACGGGAATCCATAACATAGCCAGCCGGGTGTGTAGTCGGACCAGAGGAAAGAGGGTTCCCCTTCTCCCAATCTCCTCGTGATGAGAATTTGGCCATCAATAGTGCTGAGAGACCAGCTGACCAGATCCATAATTTAATTTCCAGTTCGGGGACGTGTGAAGAGACGCTCTAAGCAGCGAAGCAGCAAAAAAGCAGGGGTAGATAGGGAAGGCTGGGGAGAAGAGAAAAATGTGTCCGTCTCCACCGAGAGCAGGAAGAAAAAAAAAAGGCTGAGGTCAGGACTCTGTGCAGGCCAGTCAAGTTCTTCCACACCAAACTGGCTCATCCATGTTTTAAGGAGCTGCTTTGTTACCCCTCCAGAGAACACGTCTCCACTGCTCTAGAGTCCAGTGGCGGCGTGCTTTACACCACTGCATCAACACTTTGCATTGAGCTTGGTGATGGAAGGCTTGGATGCAGCTGCCATGGAAACACATTCATGAAGCTCTCACTGTTCTTCAGCTGATCTGAAGGTCACATGAAGGTTGGAGGTCTGTAGTGATTCACTCTGCAGAAAGTTGGTGACCTCTGTGCACTATGACCCTCAGCATCCTCTGACCCCACTCTGTGATTTTACGTGGCCTACCACTACATGGCTGAGTTTCTGTTGTTCTCAGTCGCTTCCACTTTGTTATAATCCCACTAACAGCTGACTGTGGAATATTTAGTAGTGACTGGACTTGTTGCACAGGTATCATCCTATCACGGTACCACGCAGGGATTCACTGAGCTCCTGAGAGCGACCCATTCTTTCACTGATGTTTGTAGAAGCAGTCTGCATGCCTAGGTGCTGGTTTATACACCTGTGGAACACCTGGATTCAGTGATCTGGATGGTGAGTGAATACATTTGGCAATATAGTGCATCTTTGTGATTAAACAGAACAGCTTTTTTCCCTCCACTAAGATAAGAGCCAAAGCAAAATTATCTTTGTAGCCATCTGTGTGACTGTCAAGGAAAAGCTACCACTAAATGGGGGAAGATATGAGACACATGGGCCAAAAAAGACCCCATTAAATTCAGGTGTGGACCTGGGTTACCTTTTAAAAGGAAGATAGGGCATTGGCCTTGGCAAACAGTGTACTCTACAAGTTCCCTTCTTGCTTATGATTCCATTCTTTTATATAGACCCAGTGCAATTTCGCAGCTTTAATTATTTAATTTTTCTCAGGTCTTTAAGTTGCACATTTTATTGGAATGTGTAAATATGCATGCAGTGCATGTCTGAATATAATTTCTATAAGATAGCCCATTGTCAAACACATTCTTCCATTATTTCAGTTAGGAATAAAGAATTAAAGAATTTCTTTATGTGCTACTGCAATAGAATAAGTATATAGAGATTTTTTTCAACCTTTGAATAAAATGATGTTCTAACTTCATGTGAAGTTTATGATTTGTGTCTTTTTTTTAGGCGAAGAATAAATGTACAACAGGCTGATTTTGAAAGACAGAGAAAAGGGATCATTTTAAACATCCATTATTAAAAGACTAGCATGCAATTTGCAGGGTAGATTTTAAACACTACTATGTCTCTCTTGCTCCTTATATGGACCCATCTTCCCAGTAATATTCCTCAGCTAATAATGTGAGTATTACAGTGGTGTTAGCAAGTGAGCCTGCCTGTCTCAAGTGAGTAATGAGTAAGAACTTGTCCAGAGGAACCAAAGCCTGCAGCAAATCCTGTCTAATTCTCTACCCAGCTTGAATCCTATTCCCTCCAGCCTTCACCGGGCCCTCTGGGGGGATCCGGATCACCAACTAATGAACTGTCTTCAATTACCCTTTCCTCCACTATTTGCCCTCTACAGCTATCTGTAGAACACAATCAAGTGTCTCCGCCTTCCATTTCCTGTGAACCCTCTGGCCTTCTGAATGTTTCACTAAAGTTACTATAAGCACATGAAGCCGAAGAGAGCTGTCCAAGGACTCCACAACAGTCCAGAGAGAAGACAAGATTATGAAGCTAAAACATCCAGACTTCGATTATCTTCTGTGAAATTTGGTCTGTCAAATGCTTGGACATGACCATGATCATTAAAATTTCTGCTAATGTGCTTCAGCACAAATAGTGAGAAACTGCATTATGCACCATGAAAGGATTAAATCAGGGAGACATTATTACCAGCAGGCCACAATTTGACATTGAAAAGACCAGCGAGTTAACAGAATGTGCTAAATGTGTATTAGTTTTATTGTTCTGTGTACATTTAAAAAAATGAAATTGTGATCCTGTGAAGATGTCATTTTTGAATTTTAGAGGGTTTTTGATTCAGTGAGGACACAAAAGGTACATGGAGTAGCAAATTTGACATTGTATCCATGTTTTTTGACTTCTGATCAGTAAGACGACAAACCCAAAATTGCTTGCTGACTCTCTAAATTTGTATTTCCCAGATTGCTAATAGTAAAGAAGTTCTGATTTTGGTGGATCTTCTTTGACATTGGAGGTATTTTTCAATTACAGTTTTGGCCTGCAGTGCATTAGAGTTCACAATTTCAGATGTAAAGAAAGTCTCTGCTTCATTTTTTTCTTTTCTTTTTTTTTTTCTTTCCTGCAGTGCAGCCATTGTTATGTCCCAGGGGACATTATCTGTGGTCAGCTAACCCTTAAAACTCTGGGGAGCTCCAGTCCCATCATGCAGCTGTCCCCTGTAGAGCTTAGATAACTGATGATTTCATAACCTGCCATGTTCCTCCAATAATGTGACAAATCTTAACCCTCCTGGAATCTTGATTAGTTGGTCCACACAGTTTCACACTGCTGAAAATGTGACCTTGATTGTCACGGCAGTTAAAAAACAGTTTTCAGTTTTATTTCTACACATTCTGATCTTCCCACAGAGCCCGTCCTTCCTCAAATCCATTTGTTCTCATGGAATGTAATTATTGCTACATTTCAGAAATCAATTCTCCTCACCTTAGATTAGAAATAACACAGATACACAAACCCAACAATGATGTGCAACACCCCATAAAGCATGGCTGATCTAACTTAATATCTGTCTTTGAGATTATGAATAACTAAAACAAAATATCTTTATATAAATTATATAAAAATTATGTCTTTAGAAAGTAAATTCCAAACAGAGTTCTTGCAAAAACTGAACATCATATAATTAAATCCACTGTTTCAGAATTACCAGGAATAATGGACCAAGCAGTACCCCTATGCTTTCCCTATTTGCATGGAAATTAAGCTTTGCTCAGTTTGACAGCAGTTCATCTACCCTTCAACCTGAAGCTCTGCCTTTTTAGCATAAGGTATTGCGATTGTTAAGGTAAGAGGAAATTAAACATCTCATTTTGGGTTAATTAATTGAATTAGTGTTTGAGGAACATCAGGTTATTAATGTGCTAATTTAGCTTTTTAATTTTTTTTTTTCTTTGAGAGCCACAGTAATCCTGACAAATAGAGAGGGGGAGAGAGTGGAGCAGTGAAGTGGAAAATGTAGTGTCAACCCAGCAGCATTTCAATCAGCCAATCTGACAACTTATCTTTAGATACTTGATAATAAACTAATTATGATACAGGTGGAATTGTCAACAGCTGTGCGCTTAGCACCTGCTTCAGCTGTGATGGAGAGAGGTTTCTCTCCATCCAACAAAATAAACTGTAAAATATAATTAAAAAAAAACTTTTTATTGGGTCTCACGGCACTGGTTACTGACTTTTAAAACTAAACAGAGATCAGCAGGACATTACTGGTTTTGCATGTCGTTTTTTTCATAATCCTATAAGTATGATAAGTCTGTTAATCGCACATCTTTCAAGGCAGAGTCAGTGTAATTAGAGAAAGTTATAGAATATATAGACAAGCTTAATTGATCATCTACTTAAGCAATATGAATGTCTCTTTCTTTTATCTGCACATTGCACCATGCTGCATTCATCTTTTGCTGTCACCACTAACACAGTGATGTTTTAGTTCTGGTTAATGTGGAAATGTTCACACAGAAGCCTGATTAACCTTGACTGATTACTGATTAGTATGGCTTGGCATCTATTTAGTAGAAAATAATGTGCTTATACTTGCATCTAACTTCCCTGTATTTGCTTCCCTCCTTTATACACTTGTTTGTGCACATTCTCAGAAATAAGACTATATTACTGAGCATTAAACATGTGGCATGATGGAAAATGGAGGTAAGTTTTGAAAAGAAAATTATTTTTAATGCTGCCATTTTGCTACTTTGCCTGAACCTTAGCACTGACTTTAAGCTGTTCAACTGCTTGCAAAAAAAAAAAAAAAAAAAGAAATTCACATGAATGAAGGATTAGGGTTTCACTTGGCGCTTTCTGTTAGGCATAGAAGTAGGTTCCTCTGTGTTCTAGTTTGCTTCATGTATGCTGACAATCCTGCTATTTTTAATGCACAATCATAGCAATGTTGGTTACAATCAGAACCACATAGTCAATTTTCAGACTTTAGCCTCGGCTCTTCTGTTGCGGAAAGTGTGTTTCAATCACAGTTGCCAGCAGCAGTGCTCGGCGAGCCTCCAAGGTCCCTTCTCATCATTGAGCTTGTCTTAATCCTGTGGATTTTGGTGTAATGGCGATCAAGCACCTCCCTACAGCTGGTGAGATCCCGTGTTTGCCGATCTGTTTCCCCACATGGTCCCTCAGCAGAGCTCATTTAGCAGCCTGATGCCTTGTAATTAAGAGTAGCACTGGATAATATTACAGGTGCCCAGTTTGTTCCCGCATTCTGTTTTCTATTGGAGAGACTGCTAATGAGGCTATTAGTTTCCTGCGAGGGATGGGTTGTTGTGGGGTAGGGGATAAGGGTACACCAGATGTTTTTTGAAATGGAGTGAAATGAGGGTTTGTACGTATGTGTGTTTGGGCATTGGGGGGTTGGGTTGGGGTGCGTTTGGAGATATCTGTTTCACTGCATATGACTGCACATGACAGTCAAGCCAAGAAGCTTAGAGAGAGTATCTGTCTGCAGTTGGAGGAAATGAGACACAGCCTATGGTCCCTTTATTTCAGGACTGTAGATCCAATCTTTACAAAGGAAGGGAATAGAGATGAGATGAGATGATGAGATGATGATATGAAACTTAATTGAGCCCACAAATTTGTGCATTACAGCAGCTCAAGTATAGAATCAAGAATCAAGAAGAATTTACTGTCATTATACGTCAAGACATACAATGAAATTGCGTTCCAGAACAGAATGAGAGAAGCAGTTAAGGGTAAAATAAAACAAAATAAAATAAAGTAAATATAATTAATTCAATTTTATTTATATAGCGCAAAATCACAACTAAACAGTCACCTCAAGGTGCTTTATATTGTAATGTAAAGACCGTACAATAATACCGAGAAAACCCAACAGTCAAATCGACCCCCTATGAGCAGCACTTGGTGACAGTGGGAAGGAAAAACTCCCTTTTAACAGGAAGAAACCTCCAGCAGAACCCGGCTCAGGGAGGGGGGGTCAACTGCTGTGAGGGGGGAAAGACAGGACAAAAGGCACACTGTGGAAGGATGACAGAGATTAACAATAACTAATGATTAAATACAGAGTGGAGTATAAATAGAGTGAAAGAGGTGAATGAAAAGAAACACTCATGAGAACATCATAAGGACCCCCCCACAGCAGCCTAGGCCTATAGCAGCGTAACTAAGAGAGGGTTCAGGGTCACCTGATCCAGCCCTAACTATAAGCTTGATCATAAAGGAAAGTTTTAAGCCTAATCTTAAAAATAGAGAGGGTGTCTGTCTCCTGAATCCAAACTGGGAGCTGGTTCCACAGAAGAGGGGCCTGAAAGCTGAAGGCTCTGCCTCCCATTGGTAAATGTTAAATTGACTAATTCTTATATAGCGTTTTTCTACTCTAGCCGAGAACTCAAAGTGCTTTATACAATACGTTTGCATTTACCCATTCACACACATTCATACAAGCACTGTGCTTTCTAACATTCACACACATCCATACTTCTCACAAATGCAAGAAATCAGTCCTACATGTTTCTTTAATATGTGGAGGACACAACCTGGTTAAAAATGACTCCAAGATTCCTTACAGGTAATGCTATCCAGAGTAAGTATCTGGTTAGACACCATGTTTCTAAGGTTTCTAGGACAGGGTACAACAACTTCAGTTTTATCTGAATTTAGAAGCAGGAAATTAGAGGTCATCCAGGCCTTTATGTCTTTAAGACATTCCTGCTGTTGGTATGTGTAATCTGGCTTCATGGATAGATAAAGTTGGGCATCATCTGCATCAATCTATTTCCTCTCATTTTTTTCCCTCTTTATGAATTACAAAATATTTATTTCTCTGTTTTGGTCATCAACAGCGCCACAAAGTTCCTATTATTGTTGCTGAAATTGGGTATTTGGTAGGTATGAGTGTTGTACTGTGGTTTCATTAAAGTATGTCCTGTAAAAACACTGCATGCTGTATCTGTGAATAGCAATGATAAGAAGAGAGTCTAAACACCGAGGGGCTATAAACTTAGACAGATCTTACCACAAATGACATATTGTATACTGCAAGTAGTCAGATGAGCCATTGTAATTTAAAATTCATTATTCATTTGTGTAGCTTCAAAATCTGAGCTGCAACATAAAAATGCCCAGTTTCATCACAAGTCCAACCCAATAAAATTGGGAAGTCAGCGAGTGTTTTCTCAGCTACAAATACCCAACTTTTGGCAGCTCATTTTTCTTGATTTAGCTGCACGCTGAATAAACACAGTATCATCCTTCCATTCCATTTGACTGCATTCATTTTTGAATCTCATTTCAAATCACATATCAAAAAAGATGCAGAGAATAACCCCAAATCTATTCAGTAACCTGTGATTTCTCTCAATTAACATCAAGTCTCTAATGTGCAGGCATAAACAGTCAACCTTCTCTGTTATACTAAAACAAAGAACTGAGAAAAAAACATTAAAGCATTATGGGATGTATCCTACAGTGTGAAAGCCTGCTGTCAGGCCATTGTTGTGATGTGCATTGATTGAAGTGAAAAGCCTGGGCCATTATTCAAAGCCATCCAGCACTCAATTAACACTCCATTTGCATTGTGGCAGAGCTCTACAACGGCGTTTTGATTAATATGTCTCCTTCTCCCTTGCCAGTCAATCATGAATCATCCTCTCCACCACAGAACACTACTATACTCCCTGCTGGGAGAAAGAGGAAAGGTAGAGAAAGATTTGGGATGTGGATAAAGAAATTCGACAGAGGAATATGGGAGAAAGAGTAAGAGAGAGAATATTCTGAGAAAGAGGCAGAAGAAAAGACTGGCAAAAATGAGAGCCAAGAAGGGAAATGACAAAAGAAAGGGAATTAAATATGGAAGGGTGAACCCTTATGTGGGGTCAAGGTAGTACTGGGATAAGAAGGTAGACAGGATTGAAAGAAATACCGGACAGGGTTGAGATGGAGGTTAGATGGAGAAGTAAGGCCCAACAGACAGGAAGAGAGAAAACAGTACTGATCTATTTTCATAGTACTATTATCAGAAGTGGACTGATTGCAGATCAGCCCACTTCTGATAATAGCACTACATCTAAAATACAGGCAATGTACTAAACTGATGCAAGAGTTTAACTGGAAGCGATAGTTCCTGAGTTTACCAGTTGACCTTAGGTACAGTTTAAGGGTACCGATGTGAGTGGCCCTTCTCCCCCACTACTAATACTGACGATAGTACTTTGGTCATTACTGTATGGAAAGAATTTGGAGTAGAGCTTCTGCTATTTTATTTAATTCTCAGTTAAATCTGTGCCCATTCTAGTCTGCTAGTCCAATAAAAATGAAATTCACATCCATACTGCAGTAATTTATACATCTCAATCAAAGCTATTCTATTACATCCCAAAAACACAGTCCAGTCATATTTAGGGTAAGAAACCTGTACGATTCCTGCCAGAAAGTGCCCTTATTTACCCAAATGATTCAAAACAAACAAACAAAAACACTGCAAAAACACTAAACACACATCTACATGTTCATTTGGTGAGCAGTCCACCATGTGAAAACTGACTTGAGCGTACCGCTAACAGAAAAAGCTCTTGGAAAATGAAGACAGAATGCCGCAGAGATGGCAGTGACAGAGATAAGGAATAGAGAGGCATGAATGAAGGAATGATGAAGGATAAAGATTAATGGCTTGGAGGGAGATGTATGCGGAGGAGGAGGGTGGTGAAATGAGGAAAGGGATGCTGCTACAAAAGAACAAGGAAGTGAAAAACCGTCCCTTATACACTGAAAGCTTTTGCAAAATAATAAACAATCGTGTTCTAAGTTCAATTGCATAGAGGAATTGTCATTTTTGCACAAAAGAGTGACAGGTGAACATGGACACTGTAGCCTGTTCAACTGTACTACAACATCTGAAGTCTAGGTGGTGCCATTAACTATTTTTCTATCCAAGCATTACCTCTTCATTAAAAAAAAAAAGAGCTTATTGCGGCACAGATCGCAGTCATGCATGCTAACTTTCAGCGTTACTCGATGCACTGAGTCACTAATCTTAGTTCATCACCTCTGTGATTCTTTTTGATTCTCTGCTCCGCTGTGAAAGGGATCAACAACAGATACAAGTCCTGCAAAAAGGGATCCAACCAAATGAAGCAGTATTTATCTATTTATTTATAGCTACAAAAACCGCATATGCTGACAGGTAGAAGACAACACAGCAGTAGCATTCAACTCGGTCTTCACTCTTAATGACAATGGAAACAGCTCTCCCATCCCAACAAAGCATGAATTTCAACATGAGTGTGTCTTGCAAAAACATCCTGATGCCCTTTCTGGCTTTCTTAAGACTGACGATAAATAAAAATAACACATTAATGAGGCACAATATGAGCCAGTATGTAATGTTTCATTATAGGCCAGAAGACTTTCAGCTTAAGTCAGAAGCCATTTCATTTTCTTTACAAAACTGAGATTACATTATATATATATATATATATATATATATATATATATATATATCTTGCTAGTTCATTGCCCATACCAAGTCCTCTTCTTCATCTACTCATACCCCGCGTCCCATGTTAAGAAATTCATCTGTGTGGAAAAAAACAGCCTCATATGTCAAGCTCACTGATGGGGAGAGTATCTACCTGACAACAAATTAATGAAAATGTCACTTGACTTCTACCTCTCTCTCTTCACTTCAGAAATGCTCCAGCAAGCATATTAACATGGCACCTAAGATGCTCCAACTTACCAGCCACAATTCACACCTTCTGCAGTGACCTCTGATCATTCATCCTTCTCCTTGTCTCTACATGCATGTCCATATTTGAACCATTGGCTGATTAAAAGAAGAATAGGGTCTCTGTAAGGTTTTGACTGATATTTGACTTTTTATTGACATAACAGATTCATGGCCCTGTGAAACTAGGGACTACAGGTTAATGGAAGCCATGACAGCCAAAGCCATTCCATCAGCAGTGGTAGCCTGCTGAAAAGGTCAACTTCTAGTCCACACAGTCCACCAAACAGAAATGTCAAAGTTGGAGAGTGGAAAGTAAGGAATGCCTCTTGCTGGACGTATGGTGAAGGCATACAACATATCTGTGCTGAGATGAAGTCAAATTATTAGATGGATTACATTTTTCAAAATCACACAGACAACAGTGGTAGCAAAGAAACCTTTTCTGTTTGGGGAGGGGAAATGGAAATGCCACTCAACTTGCTGTGCATTGGTGCTCGGGGGGTGGGGGGTATAATCCATGAGTCACTGGAAGGCCATTAATTTCCTCTGTGGTAAAGGCTTCTCATATACAATTACTCAGTTTCCTGCTGATGTTTACAGGTTCAATGAAAGCTGTCCTATATAAAACAAAAAAATCTGCTTAAGTTTAAAGTGGTTTTACTGCAATGGTGGCTGAATGTACAAAGTCAAATATGAAGACATGACCAGTAAAACTCAAATTTAAATATTATGAAACATTTTCAACCAGGACAACAGTGATCCCATTCCTGAGTCTTAAAAGGGAGTTCTTCCTCTCCACCATCACCAAATGCTTGTTCGTGGGGGATCATGTGATCATTGGGGTTCTCTCTAATATTGTAGTCTTCACTTTACATGAGACAACTGTTGTTGTGAACTGGCACTTGAAGCATTTATCTTAAGCTTGCCCCACAGCTCATGCCCCGTAGTAACTCTTTAAAACAGGACCTTTGTTGATGTTCCACAATGCCATAACATCAGCAGCTTCTGATTAACAGTATTTGACACAATGGAATGAGAACATGTTGGTTATACTTTGCAGTTATAATATACAAATGCAGTTGGTTATGCACCCTTCAGTTTGGTACATTTTCTAGCTTAAATACTTTTTCCCTCTTTAAACTGTAAGACAAGATAGTTTCTGACATATCTGAACATGCAGGAAAGGTACAGCATAGTTTTTAGCTCTGGCTTCTAAATTTTTGGGGGACTTCTTGGCTTGTGGACTTGCATTCAATTTCACAGTGGTTGAGATTTATAAAAACAGGACCATGCATTCATGATACAAAGAATTTTCATACCTTTGCATTTTTAGCTGTGAATCTCCTGCCATCCTCACAGCAGTTAAAACAAAGTGAGGAACACACACACACACACACACACACACACACACACACACACACACACACACACACACACACACACACACACAGGATTTTGTTTTAGGTTAAATAAGCTAGCACATGCAAGGGCACTCTCAGCAATGTGGGTTTAAGTGTGCTAATGCCCTTCCCTGCTGCTCTCACTGCATTTTAACAGATAAGAAAGCAAGAGTTGCATCATGATCCTGTGTTAGGTATACAGGATTTTACTGTAGTCAGTCAGATGCAGTGGAACCAACTGGGATTGTACAGTAAAATTCAAAGCATTGGAGCTCTGTAAGAAAATAAAGAAATTACATTTAATTGGACCTTCTTGCAGTAAGAGCTTCTTCTTTAGGCAAGAATTATAAATGCTCAGTATCTCTTTTTACCACTCTGCTCTTTAAGGACTTTCTGTGTTCATTCAAACCGTATGACTGTCCATTTCCTGCATTTGTTGGGTCATGAAAATTTCATCAATCTGTATCTGTTTTTATCTCAAGGTGAATTCAGGTGGACGACCCAGAAGATGCCAGCTCCTGCAAGCGTGATTAACCAAAAGATGCATGCAATGCAATGCAATTGGATGGATACCTGCACTGCTAACCTGAGCATCACACCGGTCGAGGCAGAGTGTTTACACTCGACGTACCTTGGAGTAACATTTTTACACACTGGTTGCCCGTTTCTCAGTGTGCAGGGTTGCCTTCAGTAGAAGTTCCTCAATATCTGAAACAGACACCATGAGACTGTAGCAGTGTTTTCTGCAGTTTCATCACTGTTGCAGAACTCCTCACAAAAATAGAGTAAAAGCGTGTTGAGCAGGTTGTGCTCTAACACAGTAAAGCTGTGAAAGGGTGCATTTGAATCCAAATCCGTACGAGACACAAGCTTCTGTCCTCGGGGTTAAAGTACCCAGCGTGTTAAAATGTGTCAACAAGGGGTTCTGACCAAGTGTCAGGATACGATGAGTTGGGACTGAGATTCTCTTGGGAAATACAATATACAAATGCAAATGTAATTTAAGAAAAAAAGAAAAAGCTTTGAGGCTTTCAACCTAAAGCAGCTGATGATCCACCAAGAAAAGCCTGGCAGCCCCTTAGCAGCTCTCAGAATCTGTGAAATACTACCCTTTGATCCTTAACAATGTTCTTTAGAGCATTTGTCTAACGCACCTCTGTCTCTGAGGATAATGGATTTACCAATAGGCCTCTTTACACTAGAGGCAGCTATGGATCTCCCTCTTAGAAAGTGATTTCTCTGGCAATCAGAACATTTAATCAGAGTTCAAGAAGCCGCAGAGACCGTGTCCTGATTCTTTTAATTGCTTTCAGCTCTTGGAAACACAATTCCTTCTTCTCATTGGAAATTTCTATTTTGAAACCATTTCATTTATTTTTTTCATTCCTTTCACTTTCTCAGTCTTCATTCTCTGTAGAGCAGCGAGCTATTCTGTTCAGTGCAACAGTTAAATTGCATGCATTAATCATTTCAGAGTCATTATCAGCATTTTAAAGGTGAGAAACCAAACAAATTGTTTTTCATTTGGCCTGAGCTTAATAGGATTGTTTTCTTGTAATTTGCAGCCTTGGAACATTTAACACAAACAATTAAAGGTAAATTGGTAACTCAGCTTATCTGTTCCCAATTTACACAATATTAAATCTTTAATGAATAATCACCTCAAATTATGAGACATGCAATCTAAGCAATAGGCTAGATGCCATTTAATTAATCATGATAAATTATATATATTGATTAACACTCAGTTTGCTAAATATTTATTTTCTAAAGCAGCAGTGAAATAAATATCACTATAATTTGTTTAATAATATACTTTATAGAGCTTATTAACAGAAGCCAAATAAAATTAACTTCATCATGATTTTACAGCCTACTGGATGTTTAAATGTAGACTCACTTCTCCAGATAAATGTGGTTATTTTGAAAGCATGGATCCATGCTTTCATGTTGTTGATGCTAAATTCTGACCCTACCATCCAAATATTGCAGCAGAAAGCGTTTGAATCCAAAGTAAGCAGAAGATGCTCTTCTGCTTACTTTGTTTTTTCCCTTTTCAGCAGTGTCAGCACAAACAGCAGAAATACTCTTTTTTTCCCCCCAGCTTGCACTTTTTAAAGAAAAGAATCATCATATAATCTTTTAGCTTTTATGAACCACTGTTATATACAATGGCACTTCAAAGTGAGCCCTCCTTCTTCAAGTTACCACTGTGTATTTATGATCAAAAAGAGGCTAAAATTGGCTGCTGTCAGTGTTAAGATCACACACTGTCATGTACAAACAGGGAATCCATGCAGCTGTCTGTGGATTCCCCATCACCTGTTGACTCTGCCTAGCAGCAGTTTGTACACACTAGCTGTACAAAAACTCAGTGACTGTGGCGCCCAAACATGAAGGACACAGCTGGCTGCCTCCTGTGTCTCTACTCTGTGACTTCTAACCAAATGAGATGACACTGAGGACAAGAGATATGTGAGTATTTGCATAAGTGTTTAAATGTGCGAATCGATTGTGTGCGTTTCCGGTACTCATGGAGCAAAAATGATGGATTCAAATTACCAGTGCAAACAAACCACCAACGCAGCAGAATCAATAACACACACACACACACATACACACACACTGTTGACATCTTGACAGGCCAAAAAACCTATTCTTAAAATCATAATTTGTTCTTTTTACTAGTCTCTGATTGTGAGGAAAACTGCAGCGTCAGAAAGGGCCAAACGTGCTTTAGATGACCCCTAATAGGACAGATTTGGTCACTCTGTTGCCAGATCAGCTTGAGGGCACATCAGCATGTGAGAGACAAAGACAGTGGAAGAATATCTGGATTTATTTATTCCCTAACAGGAAGCAGGAAAACATGGCAGCAACTAACTGACTAATATTACGTTTTTTTACGAGAGCATGTGTTTAAATATTTGCAAACAGGCTAAAAGGCTGCGTGTATAGTAACACAAAAGGATCTGTACACAACAGGAATATGTTATTTTTTATATACATAAAACGAGGGAAATGCCTACACACACACACACACATATTTTTTATGTATCTCTTTTACAAGGGAGACCTGGCCCTGTATGCTTAATGCAGGTCACGTTGATTAAGCATTAAGCATTTAATATGTTAAATAGGAGATGGCTTCCACACGGGATTGCAAAGCATTTGAACTAAGACACGCAAAGATCTGAGAAGGCAGCAGTAACAGTTATCCTTGCTCGAAGCATTTTAACTTGAGCATGTCAGTGTCATGGCAAGGTAGCCCACTAAAGGGCATAAGGGCAAAAAAATTACTGCCTGTAGCTGAATAAGCATTCATCCCCAGGAGCCTTGCTGAGACAAAGGTCCTCTTATACTGCATTTCTGAGGCCACAGATTGATTTTGCTGTTAATACGGATTATATAATTTTGGTTCATGATTACATCAATGTACTGTGGCTCAGTCTGAAATCTTATGCATTAATGTTCAAGGTGATCACTAATTTTAAAGGACTATTCTGTCAGTGTTGGCACCAATAATGAAAAAGAGCGAAGAAATAAGAAAGATCTTTATTATAGGTGTTTGGCATATTTATCCACCAGTCTTTGATATTGACTTGCTTATTTTTTAATTCCCACCCATGCAAAACTCTTTAAGTTGCAAACTGTTTGAGGATTTTGTTGTGTGTACTGTTGTGTTAACCCACAGTAATGACATTTCAATGGGATTTGAACATGGGCTTTTTTTTAATCCACGCCAAGCTATGGTCATTTTTTTGGATAAGCAGAAGATGGATGGATGGATGGATGGATGGATGGATGGATGGATGGATGGATGGATGGATGGATGGATGGATGGATGGATGGATAGATGGATGGATGGAGTAACTGCTTTATGGATTTAGTGTGTTTCATGTGTTTGAGATTATGTATGAATGTCATCATGCACTGTTTGATTTTATGCATATTTCAGGGTTGAATCAATGACTGCATGGTGCCGAGTACGGAACCCTAAACCTGCTCCTTAACCAAACTCTTTTAAAATAAAAGTCATTTTGATTTTACATGCACTACATTTAAACCAACACCTACAACATGTACTTGTAGGTCTTGTGATGAAATTGTGGCGGTCTTGAGGAGAAACCTTTAGGTATTGATTTGATGACACTACACACTTCTTTTGCAGGCAACATGTTATTTTATTACTAATTATTCCACCTTTCATTTCCTAAAGGTCTTCTAATCATTGGCACCTAATCTGGACCATCTGATTCTAATTTGATGCATGCGATGGTGGAATAATGTAGTTTACTGTATTCATCTTTCCATCTGAATATATATTTATTATCATTGTTAAATTAGAATTAAATTTAAATCTAATTATGAGTGCAGTTGTAAAACATCAGTATATATACACCAGCAGTACTGGCAACACAGTATAATGCTAAGATGATTCAGACTAAATAAATGTAATAGACATTAAAGGAAATGAGCTCTTTAACAAAAATATAATAAAAAAAAAAATCAATAAATTAGTTTTGAAGCCTCAAAGAAGCCTGAGAAGCATTGAGCTTTTTAGAGGCTAAATGAAATGTCACACAGTTTGGCTGCAGGGAAATGCCTTCTAAAGCTCAGTTATTCACAGTTTGTCTTTCATTATATGGAAACATGAATTTCCAACAAACATCTGCAGCTCACCGCGACCGTGACACCCACTAAAAAATCTGCTTTATACTTCACATTTTCAGAGAAATGTCACATCTAATGGAGACAGACCAGCAATGTAAGGGGAATTAAAAGCAGTAATTGAGAGGTACTTGAATGGCCAACATGCTGTACTGCGTCCCTCGGGGCTTTTAGACTCGCACAGAGCCGGGAGACAGATGACTTTGAAGGTAAGCATGGATCCATCCACTTCCAGCAGTGCTAAATCACGGTATCTTGTCAGTTTGACGACACCACATAGTGAGACCATAATGTGTCCCATATGGCTGCTCTCTGTGCTGGGGATGCAAGCTGTACTTACACAAATGCACTGTAGGTATTATCTTTTATCATCTTTACAGCGCATGAGCTCATAAATATGAATGCGGCAAATATTGTAAAGAAAACTCATAACTCATTTGATTTTTCTGATGTTGTCCACATAAGACAACAAAAATAAACCATCACATGCAAAGTCACATGCACGATTTGAAACCAAATAACTGCACAAGTTATATTGCATTATATTGATTATGTGTGGCAGGGGAAGCGAATAAGATCAGTCTGGCCTTTTGTTGTCCTGGTATTGATTTTACTTGGGTTAGTTACTCTGTGATTTGTCAACTGGTCATCATTGGTTTAAGCTGAGGTTTTCCTCTAGCTGCAGTTTTCAAATTTCTTTGTGCAGATCAAGTTATACAATATATCGTGTTATTTAAATTAAAATTGAAACACCGGACACAATCTTAGAGGCTTTTATTACTATTTGAGTGATTATTTGAAAATATCTTTAACACCTAATCAACCAAAAAAGTGGGTTGCAACAAAAATTTCGCCACAATCCTAAATGCTTTTCAATCTACACTAATAATACAACTGGTTCATTTTACAGTATATGTAAAATAATGTATCTGCCAAAAAAATGATGGTGTTGCAGCTCTGTAAATTAGTTCTTGCACCTCTGCTATTTTAACGCTTGAATGTCTCACTGTGAGATCAGGAAAGTTGCTATGCATGTATCCCATTTATTACACGAGCATAGATGCAAACACACATAAATAACCATATGCATACACTACTGTTACATCAGAGCCTCAAAGCTAACAGCAGAGTTCAGCCAGTGTACATACAGTATGGCTTCAACACTATACTACCCATTCTGCTCATTAGTCGTTGGCAAAATGTCTCGCTCACTCCCACTGATTACATCTACCAAGTTAATGAGCCACACAGAGACCCCCCCCCCCAAACAAAAATTTCAACTCTGCCCCCCCCCCCCCCCCTTATTTCTCATGAACGCAATCTTCAGGTAAATTTGAAGTGGCAGTTATCCCACCTTAGGAAAATATTAGAGACCTTCTTTTCCAGAAACTCCATGGTTATTCATCATGTCAGTGGGAGGACAGTTTACCAATTATCAGAGACTACTCTTCCAGCACAGTGCTTTGAGTATGCTTTGCTGACTGTTTCAGAGTGCTAATTGATTGCACTCACTGTTGCTTTTGTCAGATGAAAACCTAGATAAGATTTTCCAGATGGTGCACTAAGCATGACTTTTATTCAGAAATCAGTTGCTGTATCAGCTGTAAATGAGGTAAATCCACACAGAAGACTGCTTCATCCAGAAAAGGATGTAATGCCCACTTCAGATTGGGAATGAGTTGCTGCTCCAATTGGAGGAGTTCAAGTATCTTGGGGTCGGGTTAATGAGTGAGGGGAGGAGGGAGTGGGAGATTGTCAGATGAATTGGTGCAGCGTCTACAGTGATGTGTATGTTGTACTGATCTGTGGTAAAGAGAGAGCCAAGTGTGAAAGCTAAACATGAAAGTGAAGCTGACAATTTACTCGTCGATCTATATTCATAACCTCACCTGTGGCTGCCAGCTGTGGGTAATGATAGAAAGAACGAGATCATAGATACATGCAACAGAAATGAGCCTCCTCTTGAGGGTATCTGGGCTCTCCCTTGAAGACAGAGCAAGGAGCTTGGTCATGTGGGAGGGGCTCAGAGAAGAAATGCAGCCCCTCCAGACCTAAATGACCCAGTTGAGGTAGATTGGCCATCTGACTAGAATGCCTCCAGGAGATCGTGTCTCTTGGCTGGCTTAACACTCGACAGGGCACGCATTGAAATACTTCAAAGATTTCAACCTTAGAGTGTTATTGGAGGACATAAGACTTAATTACTTTTGTCACATTTTTCTAAATGTTTCATTTTCATGTAAAAAAAAAAAATGAAGGTCATTGAAGTTACCATATTTGGTTCCTTGCCCATAAGTGGTAAAAAAAAAAAAAAATCCAATAAGTTTATATCTAAAAAAATACAAGAAAAACTCACATATGGTGAAAGGAACATGTATACTAGAACATTATAACCTATTCATTACAACATCACTTTTTAGAACATTACAACATACACATTATAAATACAACATTAGGCCATTTTCATGAAGCTTATGCATAAGTTCAATAAGATCAGTAATAACGCATCATTGGGTGTTTGGCTGCAAGTTTATTCTTCACATCACTTCTATTTTCACATGCTGTCAAACTCAAAGCTGTCATCATTGCTCCAGTCCAATCAGCCTCCACTCTGCATACTTTAAATCTCACCATCTACCTGTCATTCTCCCTTGCATCTCCACCTTACCCAAGTCACTTAGTGCCCCATCCAAGCCTCCATCTTTATCTTTCCGGGGGGGAGGGGCTGCCCTAATTCCTATCACCACTGGGATTCCATTCTGCCATGATGGGCCATCGGAGTCTAATCGCTAAATAGTTTAAGTGAATTCTGTATATCAATAAATCATGTTCAATTCCTTCGAATGATCTCTCCTTATTCATATGCTATTAGGTTGGTCCTTTATGGAGCGCTTCACTCAACTCTGTTCAACCTGAGTTGTGACAAACTCACAGTGAAAAAAGCAGAAAGGTATATGTCATACATTCATTTCTTTTCAAGAACAAGTGGCTGATATTAAAAATCCTGGAAAAAGCTGGTCTGACAGACAGCACAGAGGCACTAATCACAGCAGCACAGGAACAAGCTGTGAGCACAAGATCGATAGAGGCTGGGGTCTACCACACCAGGCAAGACCCCAGGTGCAGGCTGTGCAGAGATGCCCCTGAGACAATCCAGCACATAACAGCAGGGTGCAAGATGCTAGCAGGCAGGACATACATGGAACGCCATAACCAAGTGGCCGGCATAGTATACAGGAACATCTGTGCTGAGTATGACCTGGAAGTCCCCCACAAGTGGTTGAGAATGGCAGAGGTAAGATCCTGTGGGACTTTCAAATACAGATGGACAAACTTGTGATGGCTAACCAACCGGACATAGTAGTGGTGGACAAACAAAGGAAGAAAGCCATAGTGATCGCTCAATACAGAGTGATAGCAATATCAGGAAGAAGGAACACGAGAAGCTTGAGAAATACCAAGGGCTGAGAGAAAAGCTAGAGAAGATGTGGAAGGTGAAGTTAACAGTGGTCCCTCATAGTAATCTGAACAACAACAGAGAGAGAGAGAGAGAGAGAGAGTGAGAGAGTGAGTGAGTGTAAATATGGCTTTGATAATGAATGATACTTGTCACTGAAGAAGATTTAGATAAGCAAAACAGTGCAGTTTTTCCTTTTCTCTCTTTTGTTTTTTGTAATATAACCAAGAATTAATATTAACAGCAGCAGAAAACAAACAGTTTTTGTGGCTAAATGGACTTTAAAAACCAGCTGAAATCACCGATCCCTTTCGATGCACTGTATGTTGTAGACATTACTTAATAGCTACCTTTATACTCCAGTGATAAGGCCTGAGTGCAGAATCCAGAACTTGTCCCCATTCATCTCAACTTAACTCCATCGGACTCTATTCATTACTCCACAGAGATAACCCTGCTGCTGGAAAACGCAGAGTCAGCGGCCGACACACACTATGAGATATGCCCAATCGGTCCCTGTTACTTGCTAACCCCCTCTCTCTCTCTGAGTGAGAGGGGGAGGCAATAGAATGAGTCTCTGATCTACTTTTGTGCACAGTTTTCACTTTTCAAGAAGTTTTTAATATTTATTTTGAACCACAATTTATGTGCTTCCAGGAGAATGTCATTTTGAAGACTCTGGACTCAAACTGTAGTCAAGGACGCCACTTCTTCTGGCAAACAGCGGGACATGTGATACAAAGGCATTAGGGGCCCAAAATATCTCGCATTCCTCTCAAACTTTCATCTATTTAATATGAAATCAAACTTTAAACTTTTATCAGCAATATTGTAATTCAGTGGACAGATATGACATTTATTAATCATACTTGCGCTTACCAGCTGGAAACTTTCAGAGAGTAAGTTATAATTAAGTGATATTCCACCTTTAAAAGGCGTGTGTGTGTGTGTGTGTGTGTGTGTGTGTGTGTGTGGTGACAACACTGCCGTCTTTGGAACAATACCTCAGAATATGAGCGAGAAACATACCGGCTCAGATGTCACCCAGATTAACAAGGTTAGCGTCACGTGTCGAGGAACCAGGACATACTGACAATAAGTGGGCTACTGGAACAAGAATACAGCCTAAGTGGACAAGAAATGAGAATAGGGAGCTGTTGAAATGCTACTACGCATGTAACTCCAATGAAAGGGGGTTACAGGAAGAGAACACGGGACCTATGGATTCCTCGACAGCCAACATCTAGACATCTAAACAACTAGTAGCTCAGTGTTCCAACATCTGCAAGAAACAGCTGCTATTGCAAACTAGAGACTGATGAGGTACAACACAAATGCTACGGCAAGGAGGAGCCAGGATGTCAGGTGAGGGAGGAGACTGGATGCCAAGCCCCAAGAACAACTTGTATGTTAAATGCCAGAGCAGCTCACCTGAAAGAGAAGATTATGGCTAAGCTGGAAACCTGGACCCTCTGTGGCTGATTGCCAAGACTAGAAGATGTGAATGCAGCACTATGAACAATCCCTACTGCGACCATCACTGAAACCAACCAGCTGATCTATACCACATATAACAATGATCATTGAGATGCTTGACTATAAGATGAGGAGCAGCACCCTCCGAAGAAAAGAAGATTAGCTCAGGGCAGCACAAAGCCAACTATTAAAGCTGCAGAAAGCTGTGATCAAGAAAGGGGTGCTGAGGCCTTAGAGACTGCCAAGCAAAGACTCACTTGTAGAGGTATACCAGAGATACAGAAGCCGGGAGAATAAACCAGATCCAAGGTGTACTTTCAGAGGCAGGAGAACAATATGAGAACAGCACCTCCGCCAAGGCTCGAGACAGAGCAATACTGGAAGAGCATATGGGAGAAAGATCCAACACACAACAACAAAGCCCAGTGGTTATTGGATCTAAGAGGAGACCACAGAAACCTCCCTGAACAGGATCCAGTAACCATCACAGTGGCAGACATCCAAGAAAGAGTCTCATATATGTAGCTAAACAGCAATAGTCCCTGACACAATTCACACCTACTGGCTAAAGAAGCTAACTGCACTCCATGAGTGCCTGGCAGCACAAAGGAACCAGCTGCTAATGGCTAAAATGCACCCAGAATGGAAGACTGAAGGCTGGACAACCCTGATCCCCAAGAATACCCAGAAGGGACCGGTTCCATCCAATACTCTGTACCTGTGCCTGAACCCCGTCAGCCAGATCATTAACAAGGCTGAGTGTGGATAGTAGTCTATGGCTAAATGGACCTATCCCAAATATCTTACTCAGGAGTTGATGCTGTGCTTTCCATAAGATCTGCTCAGTTTTATGTCCCTTGACCGTGGACCCGAGGCACAAACTCTTGGGAAGGCAGTCTCCACTGTGTGCATATCAGGTTAAAGTGGCGGTGGTATAGTCTGCTAGTTTCCTCGATTCCCTTTCATACTCCCACACCACTGCAACACAAACTTAGGGTAATCGGGACCCTGCAACACCGAGTGGAAAGTGTTCCTTCTAAGGCAGAAGGGAAAGTAATGGGAAAGTAATGAACACGGATATGTAAAGAAAACGTGGTCATCCCAACTGGACCTTCCTCAAATCAGTGAAAATGCACAGGAAAGAAGGTTAGATACCAACTAGGGTAATACTGTCATCCCTGATGTAGACTGGTCCATCCCAAGGACACTGGTAAACTGGGGAATGTGTTATTGTACAGATGCATTTCAAGTTGTGATCGCAATGCCAAAGCTTTGGCTCAATCCTGTGGCTCTTCACTGAGTCTTTGTCCCAAATGTTTAGAGCAGAGCCCCAGAGCCTATTTCTGGTAATACTGGTATTTTAATGTAACAGTACAGAGGGAAAGAGAGAATATTTGCCCAACACAGATATAGACTATACCTGCCAGGCATATATTAAACTTATTTTTACAGCGAGCAGAGCGATTTGTAGAGTCAAAACACTAAAAAAAATGCACAAGTTCAGATGTCAGTGAGCAACAAACAAGTCACATTTCTTTGTTTGACTTTGGAGAAATCAAGAGCCCAGCGGTCCACACAGACTCCAGCAATTTCAGACTTATATAAAAACATACTGAGTTACGTTCAGCTGCCTGAACAAAATCAGCTAATAGTTATTATATCTCTGCTAGCAATTTCCTTGTTTTGCTCTGTTACAGATTGGTTTGGTGCTATGATTATATGATAACTACAGAAGCCCTGAGCAAATTTAAAATGCATGATAGCAGGCAGTAATTAAATGAGCTTCCATTATGGCTGCTCCCCCTAGTGGAAACACAATATATTACAATTGGTCTTTCTACATGCTGCTTAGGGGTGTTAATGCTTGTAGCTGCACTAAATGCGGATTCATGCTTCAGCAGGAACTCTATGCTGTAGCTTGAAATCCGAAACCCCTCTGAACCCCACAATGTAACCTACAAACAGCAGCGCGGGCGGAGACATCGAGGAGTTTACGGAAACGGTTGTGGGATTTATTGGGAAAGTTGTTGATGACACTTCACTTAGGAGGACCATCAGGACTTTTCCCAACCAGAAGCCGTGGGTGGATAAATCTGTCCGTGATGCTCTGAGGTCCCGCACCGCTGCCTACAACTCCGGCCTCGCCTCTGGGAACATGGAGGACTACAAGGTTGCATCATACAACGTCCGCAGAGCGGTGAAAGAGGCCAAACATCGCTACGGCCGCAGACTGGAACAGCAACTACAACAGTCTGACTCCAGGGGACTGTGGCAGGGACTACGCACCATCACAGACTACAAAGCACCACACACACCCCCGGTGAGTGCCGATGCTTCTCTGGCTGATGAACTCAACATCTTCTTTGCGCGCTTTGAGTCGGGAAGCCGACAGCCCGCTGCGCTCCCGGCAGGAGGGGCGGAGACACTCACTGTGACGGAGCGCGACGTGAGGTTGGCGTTTAGAAGTGTAAACACCAGGAAAGCGGCTGGACCAGACGGTATTAGTGGATGTGTCCTTAAGACCTGCGCTGACCAGCTGGCACCTGTGTTTACACTGATATTCAACCTCTCACTGAAACTGTGTGTGATTCCCACCTGCTTTAAAAAGTCCATCATAGTCCCAAAGAAACCACAGCCCAGCAGCCCCAATGACTTCAGGCCCATAGCACTCACCTCTGTGGTGATGAAGTGTTTTGAGAGACTCATCAAGACATTCATCACCTCCTCACTGCCCACCACCCTCGACCCACTACAGTTTGCATACCGGCCAGACAGATCCACAGATGACGCCATATCCTTCCTCCTCCACAAGACCCTTTCACACATAGACACTGGTAAGGGGAACTATGTGAGAGTGCTGTTTGTAGATTACAGCTCAGCATTCAACACCATAGTTCCCTCCAGGCTGGTCTCTAAGCTGCTGGACCTGGGCCTGGGCCCATCACTGTGCAGGTGGGTTCACAGCTTCCTGACCAGCAGACCACAGGTGGTACGAGTGGGTCACCTCACCTCATCCTCCCTCACCCTCAACACCGGATCCCCCCAAGGCTGTGTGCTCAGCCCTCTGCTGTACTCACTGTACACCCATGACTGCGAGGCCACGTCAGAGTCCAACGTCATCATCAAGTTTGCTGACAACACTGCTGTTGTGGGACTAATCTCTCACAATGAGGAGACAGCCTACAGGAGAGAGGTCTCCTGCCTGGAGAACTGGTGCCAGGAGAACCACCTCCTGCTCAACGTCAGCAAAACGAAGGAACTGATCGTGGACTTCAGCAGGAAGCAGCAGAGGGACTACCATCCACTTGTCATCAGTGGTGCTGAGGTGGAAAGAGTGGACACTTTCAAATACCTGGGAGTGACCATCTCACAGGACCTGTCCTGGACTCATCACATTAACATCACTGTGAAGAAGGCCAGACAGCGTCTCTACCTCCTCAGGTGGATGAGAGACTTCAAGCTCCCACTCAAGGTGCTCAGGAACTTTTACACCTGCACCATCGAGAGCATCATGCGTGGGAGCATCACCACCTGGATGGGAAACTGCACCAAGCAGGACTTCATGGCCCTAAAAAGGGTGGTTCGTTCAGCTGAACGGACCATCAGAACCACCCTCCCCAACCTGCAGGACATTTACACCAAGCAGTGCAGGCTGAGGGCCATGAAGATCCTAAAACAGCCCAGCCACCCCGGACACTCTCTCTTCTCCCTGCTCCCATCAGGCCGGCGTTACCGCTGCCTGAGGACTGAGACTGAAAGGTTGAAGAAGAGTTTTTACCCACAAGCCATCCGTCTGCTCAACTCCGAGCCCTAACTGGACCATTATTGCACAATGTAAATATTATAATATTCTATAATTCCATGTAAAAGTGTGTATAGTGAATAGTATATAGTGTATAATGTACAG
The DNA here is from genome assembly GCF_007364275.1 of Archocentrus centrarchus. NCBI lineage: Eukaryota > Metazoa > Chordata > Actinopteri > Cichliformes > Cichlidae > Archocentrus > Archocentrus centrarchus. The sequence continues at coordinate 2,036,995 of NC_044349.1, forward strand.
TGTGAATTAGTTATTTTTATTCTTCTTATTTATGTGCGTGTGTATATATGGTTGCAGGTACAAAATACATTTCACTGTGCATTGTACTGTGTATAACTGTGCATGTGACAATTAAACACTATCTTATCCTAACAAACTGACGTGCATCTACATGTCGGGTTGACGCAGCCCGCAACAATTGTGATTGGCCTGCTCAGTACAATTGATTGTCCTGTGCATTTCCAGCTACTACAACCACACAGTAATTAAAACATAATGCACTTTGCACAAGCATAAATGATATCAGCCAATTATGCAGGTTACTTTGTAGGCTCTACAAAAATTGAGAGCAGAAGTCTAAATCAGGCCTGACTATGCCACTAGTGGGAGATCTCATTACCATCACAAACCAGCAATATAAAAATATGAATATAAAAATATGGAGAAGGAGATGAGATGCAGTTTACTGATGGACCAGTGATATCTCCCTTCAAGTCGTTTTTTTTAATAAAACAAACAAACAAAAAAAAGATTTTTGGTAAAAGGATGGCAGGATGAACCATTTTAAAAAAGGAATGCAAATTGTGTCAGGACAAAATAAGTCATTATGAACTGATCCAAAGCTCAGAAATGACTGAATTTAGGTCTGATCTGGTCTGAATTCACGATCATTATCTGTTTTAGATCAATCCCGCCATGCAAGTGGATTCTGGTGGACTCCGGCGAAGACTCGGTTTGCTGATCTGTTATGGAGCTTATGATACCTTTAGGTGGGTCTGGTTTGGAGTCAGTGCTACCTAGGTAGACTCACTGCAACAGATTTACATAGCTGATTAATTAATTAATGACGATTTCAGCGTGTGAACAAATTTCAACATAAAATGCAATCATATTACAGTTAAAATGTCTGCAGCTTCCATTTAAAAGTCACGTTGATGTCTAACTTTCTAATGCTGTGACTGTCCACACAGTCACAGCATTTTAAAGACTGAGATTATAGGTTTTATTCAGATAATAAATCAGTGATAAACCAGCTGTGAGTCTTTACATTGATGACTGATTGACTAAAGAAGGACACACGAAGTACAAAATAGGAAAAACAAAACAATCTAACATCTAACTGGGATTTCAGTGTTTGTAGAAATTAAACCAAGTGTCAGTCAGCTGGTTCAGGTCCAGCCAGCTGGTTCAGGTCCAGCAGGAGGGAAGAGTCAGGGAGAAACTCAGAGTTCCTGCTTCCTGGAATAGGGCCCAAGTAACTGTTTACAATATCGGCACTTTCATACTTGGTGTTTCGGACTTGGGCGCAGACAGCGATCACACTCCTGCGTATCCTGCCCAAGACTCCACCTCTTCAAGCTTGCATAGGCACGGTTCACTTAGCTAATGGAACAAACCAGACTTCGGTTAAACTTGCAGATGCACAACAAGGTTCACCTAGTGAGAGTACACCCTAAGGGGGCATGAAAGTAGCGTAGTACTTTCTAATTGGCAGTAAACACAGCCAAGTATAGCTAAACATATCTGAGACTGAAAATGTCATACGTTCTGCAAGTATATCACCATCAAATAAAGTACTAGTAAAACATAATGGTACCAAATGGAACTTGAAAATTATTCAAATTTATCCGGAGGAGGGCATAAATGTAAAACATTTCATCACAATCCATTAAAAAGCTGTTGAGCCATAAAAGAAACACCACTCTTATGTTGATGGTAGAGAAAAAAGTCAGGGAATTATTACTTATTTGGCTCATCGTTTGCAAACATTAATGTCTATGCCCAATCTATTCAGGTGGATATTTCACTGGATGAGTGAAAACTTAACATCTTGGTGGTCCTAGTCAAAAATGTATGAGATCACTAGTAAATGTAATTTAAACAACTGACTTACAAAATCAAGAGGCCAAAATCACCTGCATTCTTTTTCCCCGAGAGCTACTCAGCAAATCATTTATGCCATCTGAATAAAGGAAACACTATGTAAAGCTATCAAGGAGCCCTGAAACAAACAGTGACTGCAGGTGAGACATGAAGATGTCTTTGCTTCCTGTATTCAGCTTTCACATTGTTATCATTGTTTTATGACCCAGCAAGAGGCTCAGCATCCGAGGTGTAACTGACCAGTTTTATGTCAATGCACAGCTTGTGCTGCTATAAAAACAAAATAAGTTGATTTTATTTCCATGCTAAGAGATATTTCTGTGTTTATTATGCAAATAAAAGTAAGTGAGCAGGTAGGGGAGGGGAACACAATACAGGACATAAAGACATCAGAAAAGAAAAATAAGAGCAGCAGAACAACTGAAACAGACAGATATGGTAAATGCCCATTTAACTTTGGGCAATTTATTTTGTAAACTGGACTTTCAGGTTGTTCAAAGTCAAGCTGATCAAAAATATTCTGTCGTTCTTTCATGTCATAGGCGCTAAGCATTTTCGAGGACAGCGCACTTAACATGCTTTCAATGACAATTACCGATTCATTTACATCGAGCTGAAACGATGTGAGGGGATTTGAAACAAGCAGAAGGCTCCATGCACAGAATCACTCAAACGCATTGAAAATGAAGGCATATTGAATGGAAGTTGATGTCTTTGGTGGTGCTCTCACTTGGTGTTAGCTCTCACTGCGGTAGTGTATCACGTCCTGCATCTGTCACAGGAGAGAGTGGTGGTTTGTGTAGCTCGATTGATTCTGAATCTGTAGTTTTCACTGGTCCGTTCTCCAAATGGACCAGGAGTGAGATGTGTAGCTGCATGTTCTCCTTAAACTGCTGGTTGTCCAAGTGGTGTCCAAAAAACAATGGGGACTTTATAGATGATTGGAAAACTTTCTGGGAAAACCTGGTCTTGTTAGGAGAGACGCCATTCATCCCACTTTGGATGGAGTATCTCTCATTTCTAGAAATCTGGTCGAATTTATTAAACACGTCCAAAACGTGACTGTCCAGGGTTGAGACCAGGAAGCAGAGTTGCAGTCTTACGCGTCTCTTTAGCTTCTCTCCTCCTGCCAGCCCCCCAAAACCCCACCCCTACAGGGGCTGAGTCTGCTCCCAGACCACCAAATAAAATAACAAAAATACAAAAAATGATTTAAACATAAAAATTCACAAAGAACAATATAGCATCCTCAACTACACCAAAGAGTAAAACAGTTAAATGTCCAGTTAAATAACAATGAAAATTGTCATGCAGATGATACCCAGCTTTATCTGTCACACACAAATTAGTAAAACTGCAGGAATGTCTTAAAGCCCTCGATGACCTCTAACTTCCTGCATCTTAATTTAGATAAAACTTAAGCTATTGTACTTGGACCTAAGAATCTGATACATGGTGTCTAACCAGATACTTACCCTGGATGGCATTACTTTGGCCTCCAGTAACACTGTGAGAAATCTTGGAGTCAGTTTTGACCAGGAAATGTCCTTCAATGCACATATTTAACAGATTTTTTGCATTTGCACAATATTTCTAAAATTAGAAACATCCTTTCTCAGACTGATGATGAAAAGCTAATTCATGCATTTATTACTTCTAGTCTGGAATATTGTAATTCATTATTATCAGGCTGTCCTAAATGCTCCCTAATCATTTTAAAATCCTTCTCCTCACCTACAAGGTCTTGAATAATCAGACCCCATCTTATCTCAAAGACCTCATACTACCGTATCACCCCAACAGAGCACTTCTCTCTCAGACTGCTGGCTTACTTGTGGTTCCTAGGATACTTAAGAGTAGAATGGGAGGCAGAGCCTTCAGCTTTCAGGCCCCTCTTCTGTGGAACCAGCTCCCAGCTTGGATTCAGGAGACAGACACCCTCTCTATTTTTAAGATTAGGCTTAAAACTTTCCTTTATGATAAAGCTTATAGTTAGGGCTGGATCAGGTGACCCTGAACCATCCCTTAGTTATGCTGCTATAGGCCTAGGCTGCTGGGGGGTTCCCATTTCTTTTGTCCTGTCTCTCTCCCCTCAGACCCAACTGGTCATGACAGATGACTGCCCCTCCCTGAGCCTGGTTCTGCTGGAGGTTTCTTCCTATTAAAATTAAGTTTTTCCTTCCCACTGTTGCCAAGTGCTTCCCATAGAGGGTCATTTTGATTGTTGGGTTTTCTCTGTATTACTGCAGGGTCTTTACTTTTAAAATAAAACACCTTGAGGCCACTGTTTGTTGTGATTTGGTGCCATATAAATACAATTGGACTGAATTGAATTGACTCAGACTAGTTAAGAATAATGTAAAAATGTCTATAAGAAGCTATTAATGCTAAAAAGGGCAATACTTGCTTCTACAGAAAAAATATTGCCTCTGTTGATATTTCTGTTATGACAAATAATGATAATATTATAGTGTGGTATAGTATATGGATATGTGCAGTGTAGGTTTTTCACTCGAAGCAGCCGAGACAACAATAGCAAGAAGCAGGAATGAAATAAAGAGTCAAAGTGAAAAGCAGCTCCCTGCTGTACATTTAGCTAATGGACAACAGTGTGTGTGTGTGTGTGTGTGTGTACACCTGTGTCTGTGTGGGCTTGTTTTCTGTGTGTGTGTGTGTGTGTGTGTGTGTGTGTGTGTGTGTGTGTGTGTGTGTGTGTGTGTGTGTGTGTGTGTTTGTATGGTCCAGTGCCTCTAAGGATGTGAGCAGCAGCACACAGCAAACTCAGGTCAGAGTTACAGCAAAGAGAGCAGTGTGTGTGTGTGTGTGTGTGTGTGTGTGTGTGTGTGTGTCTGCAAAAACCACAATAGCGCAACAGTAGCTAAAGTGTTTGAGGGGCTGCTGGACATGATGGTCCTGATTGACTGTCTGCTTCACACCTTCTTCACACAGTGATGTAAATGCTTTACACACCAGAACACACTTCAGTCAGAAATATGTGAAGCCTGTGCACACACACACACACACAAATAAGCATAAGCACACACAAATGCAATTAAGCAGATTGCAGCAATACAACAGAGATTGTCATTCTTCACTTCAGCTGACATCCTTAAACCCATTTGGTAAATCTTTCATTCACTTTTTTTGGTCCATCTCTCTACTGGGGTGACTGCGGGTTGAGTACAGATGGCAGTGAACTATATCTGACATTAACTGCCCTCCATTAACATTTTCCAAAGTGCCACAGGAATGAGCAATCAAATGGAGCAGTCAAGCAGATGCATTGTTGCCAGGCATCACATGTGTGCACACACACTAACACAGAGACAGAGACACAGCCATAAGCAAAAGCATCTATGACACTACAGGAAAACAAGTGTTGACATTTCCGTCTCCCAAATTGCTGCATGTCGATGTGGGGGTGCAGAAGGGTCTACAAATGAGCTCTATTATCAGAGTTAGAGAGATGTCACTGTCAAAGGCCCGCACCCCCACGGCTGATGCTGCTGAATAACACAAACTCCTACCATACTATTGATCCATCAAAGGAATCAATAGAATCGCAGCTCCTTGAACTTTGCTTTATTTTATTAATTTTTTTTACAGTGAATGAAACATTAAATCAAAAGCATAGATCATCAGCTGCAAATATCCCATGAGACTATGTACAGGCAAGTACATATTAGATAAGTCTTCTATTCATAATTCTATTTAACACCGAGAAAGCTTAAACTGCTGCCTGCAGACCATAATTTATATGGCCTGTGAACAATATTAAATTGGAAATCATTTTTACTCTCTTAGCTATATTGAAATGTAACTTCTATTGTGAATGCTTGGTGTCCATAAATAAAGCCACGCCTGCTTTGATGTCAGCACTTGACACGACCCACTCCATAATGGCCGGAACACAAATGCACGACTGTTACCAACAGGCGCTCGGCTAACAAGAGCAGTTCAGTCTCGATCGCGATGATTTCCCCAACAAAGGTGAATGAAATCATTTGTTACCTTTCTGAGTGTTGAACCTCTCGGGAATCACAGAGGCTGAGTTAAGCACACACATGACCAGAGCTCAGAAACGTTTTGGACACAGAACCGGATTTACTGTTTTGGAAACAAAAGCGCATTCTGCTCATAAACTGGCTTCAGATGTTTAGAAATAGAAGCACGAAAACATTCAAAAGCAGCCTATCCAGTTTGATTTGTACTGTGTTATTTTAAATAATGTAACAGACGGGACGAAAACAGAAATGTGTTTATGATGATGTGTCACATTTGTTATTCACAGCTTATGCACTGGTCTGGGTCTGGTGCTCAAAATGGCCTGGGGGGAAAAAAGCAAGGAGAGATGGAGGAATTGTCGACTACCTGCATTATTTAATACATTGAACCGTCTTTTTCTCGACTAAGCCTCTGAAGTGGCCTCTCTAGTAGTCTGGAAAGAGTCAGGGAGTGAGACAGAGCTGGGAAGAGGCAGAGATGAATAGGCATATTTTACGAACTCTCTTCTTTTTCCTCTGCCTCTCCTCTCTTAAGGAAGCTTTTGTATCACTTCTCAGAATACTTCACTTACTGCTTTCTCTGAAAATAGCGCAGATAAAGGTTAAAAGAGGGAGTATGGCAGTGAATCTTTAACATTCTGGATCTGGACAAAGTGGATAAATGTGCTTCTGTCAGTCTGTGTGTGTGTGTGTGATACAGAAGGGACTCACAGTGTGGACACACTGACATATTTTAGGGTTTTTCATTGTTTTCTGTCTGAGAATAAAGAACCTGTAAAATATACTTCTGGCTCGTTTCCCCATTAAAAAACAGCAACAAACAAAAAAACATTTAGATTAATATCATGAGCCAAAATAAGGGATTAAACAAACTGAAATCAGTTTTATTGTTTCAATCAGCTTCTGGGAATTTTACTTTGTTTTAACTAATTTTGCCTTTAAGGATTTCTCAGATATGATGAATCCTTTTTGATGCTTTTCTTTCACTCTGTAGCCCAGCTCATCTCAGACCATCTCAGTAGTTTTAGGTAGGCTGGTCGTGGACGCCAGGTCATCTAATGCAGCACTCCATCACTCTGCTTCTTGGCCAAACAGCCATTACAGAGCATGCAGGTGTATTTTTGGCTCCCTGCCCGTCGCTCCAGTGCTGCTGCAGAAGGTTGTGGTAGCTGTGCTGGGCATCCCTACCAAAATAAGGGTTATCTGCAGTGTACCAGTCCTGCCCGTCCTAGCTCACGATCATTTACAATGTATTAAAAATGCAAGAAATTCCACCAGCTCACTTTTGACGAGGCTTACATTTTAATTGAAAACCATTTCGTGGGACAAGCTTATGTGACCAAGACTGGAAGCTGTCATCAAGGCAAAGCGAAGCTAAAGGAATCAAAAATAAAATCCACTCATCCATTTTCTTCTGCTTATCCTTTTCAGGGTCACGGGGGGGCGGCTGGAGCCTATCCCAGCTGCCATAAGGCGAGAGGCAGGATACACCCCGGACAGGTCGCCAGTCTGTCGCAGGAAAACACTGAAGTCTCACGGGCAAATTTAAACTGGGGCAATGTGACTAAAGTGCGAGGATAGCTGAAGTTATAATTGATCCTTTGGGGCACATCAAAGCCACGAAAACATTACTGGGCAGTCCATCCAACACAAGCAAAGCTGACAAGCTTAACATGAAAACTCGTATCAGTAAACACATTATTCTTTGTGTGAAATTAATGCATGTTACTGGGATGAGTTACTGGATCAATGGTGGTTTATTGGAAAGAAAGACTCACCAAACTACTGAATTTTCTGCCATTTCATAAAACCTAGAGCTACAAAGATCAAACTCTTTGTGAAATAAATATATGAATTCATCCTCACTTGTGATCATGCCCATCTGTACAACACTTCTTTTTTTTTTTATTTAACTTCAATCACAATCAAAGTTTGGATTGAAAAGCTGTGAAATCCTGCAGCTTAATTACTAGCATGGCTGAAAAGTGTGGATGTGTAACATTCTCTCTTCTTTGACTATACGGTAATCAAAAAGAGAAAGTTGGCTGATGGTGATGATGATGTCCAGTATCCCTGATCCCACTTACAAGGTTAGACATGATCAGTAAAAAGAGATGTTTTAATTATAAATGTGTGTGTGGGCTTCCCTGGATTGAGCACGAGGTCACACTGTTCTGCTACAAAAGTAGCGCTCCACTGCACGGGGAATTACAAAGGTTAAAAAAAAAAAAGAGTGGTGGAGGGAAGGGGTATTTATTTATTGATTACTCAAGAACAGCAAATGCCCTTAGTACATTTTGAAAAGTAAGGTGCACTCTGAAAGGGAGACAGGCATGCAGAGGGAAGAGGAGGGTGCAGAATCAGAAAATAAAAGCAGGGTGAAACATAAAGATTAGAAATATGAGCACAAAAAGAAAAGAAATAACCCTCCCCATTAGTGAAGTCCTGAGCTACTAGTTGTTTTTCCTTGCTGACTCGCTTGATTATTATTTTGTAATAGAATTACTGAATAGAAAGGATCTTTGACAGCAGTCACCTTAAATGTGAGGCCCTTCATCCATTTGTCTCTCTCTCCAAAAGATTTCTTAATGTCAAATCCTGGTGCATCACTGTCCAGTCATCAAGGTTCTCCCTGTCCTTTCAGTGCTAACACATTTCTGCTGTGGCAGCGAGGTGCAGTATTACACTGTCTTTACAAGATTCTAAATTATCAACTTTCTGCCATCCCATCGTGATGCTGCTGACAATATTTTCCGTGGTCTTATCACTAAAACTACTTTGACTGCATTTTGCCTTTCTGCTGTCCTGATCAAAAAATTACAATTCTCACCTTTCCCTACTCACACTGTTCAAACGCTGAAGCACTGCCAGAAGTCTAGATGAATATAACAGTAAAGTCTTCCATACTGGTACAAAGTGTAGCTTACCTTTAGCAGTGTAGGTGGTGATTTATACATTTCCTGCTTGGTTCTTTGTTGTGGCGTTATAATGTTTATTATTCATTATTACAGCAAACATGTAAACTGGATTCAGCACATAATGTTTGATTTAGCCATAACAGTTTGTCTACATGGCAAATTACCCCCTGAAGATCACTGTACTATGTTTTTATGCTAGATAAGCAACATTTTGAGCAAATGTGGAGAATGATCTGGAGATTCCCCGAAAAAACTCAAATTCAAAAGCATAAATATCCTTTATTCCTGCAAAACAGCCCTTACTAATTCTTCATGTTGCTACCTGAATATAGACCCATGAAATACTATGAAGAATAATGGCATAGCACAGAAATGAGTGGTTAGTTTGCCTAACAACAGCAAAGATGAGCATCGCGTTCAGAATGAAAGTAGGTAGCTCATTTTGAAATAACCGCATACAACAGCTGGATAGTGTAATGGCAACACTACCGTCTTTGGAACAACAGGTTGGGGTTTGAATCCCTGCACGAATCCAGTAACGGTCCCCAGGCTAGGCCCAAGCTTTCCTCAGAATATGAGCAAGATGTTGCCTGGATTAAAAAGATCCGGTTTGTGTTGGGGAACTGATGAGAAGTGGGCTACTGGAAAAAGGATGTGACATAAGCGGGAAACAGATGAAAATAGGGAACTGTTGAAATGCCACTATGCAAGTAAACCAAGTGAAAAGGGTCACATGAAGAGGATGTGGGACCTGGATTCTTCAACAGGCAACAAAACAACTGGTAGCTCGGTTTTCCAACATTAATGAGAAGCACCGGCTAATGCAACTACAGATTGCTTTTGGACCAAGGCTTTCAAAACCCTCAACCTCTCCTTTTAACATGCACCAATAAAAGTGCATCAAACAACACGCTCTCACATTTTATCAGTCAGCCCTTCTGCAAGTGAATGTAAATCAGCAACACAGCATTATTGTCTTGTTTACCCAACATAAATTACCAGCAAGCGTCTCCTCATTAATAAAGCTGAGAACACACAAACTCAGATTGCATATGTAGGTAGCACACACGCACAAACACACGCACACAGACGCACACTAACAGTAAAGGACTTACTTTTCATACTTCTGCAAACTCAGAATAATATGTTGTGTCCATAAATACCTGAGAACCTGGAGCACTTTGCGTGTCATATAAAATTTCATACGGTGTCTAAAATCAGTGTAAGAGTTGCTATAAAAGCCTCATTCAATCAGAAAGGAACACTCGGCTCTACAAAAGCTCTGCCTAAACAGTTTGGTGTGCAGATATTCTGACATGTAGAAAGTCAAAATATCTGTGAAGTCGAGGCAGGATACCGTATATTTTTCTGTTTTATATGTGGAATTGACAAGTTTATTTATAGCAGGTAGATTCTTGGACTAAGCTTTTTCTTTCCATAAGAGCAAACGTTCATTAAGGCCTTCTATCATTCTAGTTCACCAAAGCTGCTTCAGAAAGGTTGAGATTACATGAATGCTTTTTCCCACAGAGACGTACGTACACGCTGCATGAGGTTTCTTTGGGAGATGTGCAGTGTAATTAAGTAGTGTGTGCAGTGATGTAATCATGTTTCCATACATACACACAAGCTGGAAAAAAGGACGGGTGACATATTTTGTTGTTTGGTTAGAAAGACTTATTTCTATATCATCTGAACAGGTTAATGATGTCACCAGTTTGTAAAGCCAAAAGTTTTTTTTTTTATATGTATAGTCAAACAAATATATTACCAGTAGAAAATAAATGCTACTACTGGCTTTAATATCAAACCCTTTCACATTTCTCTCTTCCCTCCCTTCTCTGCCCTGCTCATTTATTACTCGGGTCTTCCTCTCCTCTCCATTTCCTCCTGTCTGTGAGCAGTGTGGTGACCTGAACCACACAGTGGTGATTGCCTCTGCAGTTCAATGTGGAGGTCTCATTTCCAAAGCCCCATGACTATTCCTAGAGGTACAGCTCTACCGTGATTGATGCTTTATAAAACCATTTTTACAGTTGTGACATTTCAGAGAAAACAAGCAGGGTCTGAACTTTCCATCTGCTGGTTCTGCCCACGTGTACCTCCCTCTTCATTTGTTACAATGTCTCTCTCTTGCTTACCTATTTGTTATTTTTTCCCCTCATACTTTGCCTCTTAACTCCTTTTTCCCTCCAGTGCTTTATTCAGTCTTTCACCTTCCTTTTTTTCCCCCTTATTCTAGTCAACCCCCCCGTATTACATGTGTGTCACTTAGGAGCAGGAAATAAGAAAAAGTAATAGAGATAAAAAAAAAAAAAAAAAAAAATTCTGTATCTTCTATTGAGTAAAACATGTTTGCATCAGCCTCTAATTCAAGTGGGAAACTTTTCTAAAACACAGGTTTTTAGCACTTGACCAGTTCTTTACCCACTCAGGTATACTTGAGTATGTGTGGTACTTTGCCCAACCCTCCTACATGTGCTTTGGGGATATGAAGCAGGAATGTATCTGCATCCCTCGGGATGCCTTGTACTAAGGGTTGCTTCAGCAGTATGGGTTCTCAGGCCCATTATCACAGGCGATCCATATACTGTATAACTAAAGTAAGCATAATTTGGACTGCTGATATTAAGTCACACTTGCTTCTGGCACGACAGACTCCGCCAGGGCGGCCCGTTATCATCGACTGCAATCAATGCTTTTCTGGGCAGAATTGCTCGGTGTAGCCAACTGGCAGAAGCTGTCTGGTTTACCATTACAGGGGAAGGTCTTCCCTTTATTATCTGCCTGCTGGTATAATAGTAAAATGAACTTACATTGTCCCAACCCCCAATCATCCCTTCGTACAGTACAGATGGTTAGCTTTCTGTAGCACTTCCAGCTATGTTTCCAAAGGGATTTATGTGTTGGCAACGTACAAATGTGTTTGTGTGTTTGTGCGTGTGTGTATGTGAGTGTCTGAACATATGTCACTGCCATGCTGCCAGTTCGAGGTAGTAAATTCTCCATCATGACTATCAGTATGATTAAATATAGTTACCTGGTCACATCCATCATGACACATAATCACAGAGAAGGGCACACAGGTTGTGGACGAGGGGAGTAAGCTAATGGAGTAGCTGCATTCAGTGTGAGTTCATTACTGTGTCAGTACAAACAAAAGGCTTTCATATCCAACAATTTTTAATTAGCCAGAAGACAGTGATGGGGAGTACAAATGTGAGAGAGTGACTATATATTGTATAATACTCATCATGTTAACCCAGTAATTTACAATAAATCAACAATAACCGCTGACATTTTTAACTGTGGAGCAGCTCCTCTTTCTCATAGACGTTTTAACTAGGCTACTGAATGTTCACAGCATCATTAAAGTTTCAATGCATCAAAATGTCTTGTACATCATCGAGCTCCTGCTAAGGAAGCGTTGAACAAGCTAACACGAGGCAGAGACATTCACAAGCCTGTGTGCAATGTGCCTTCATTGCTAGCTATACAGTACAACTCGATCTGCTCTGACTCCTGAAAACAGAGCCGGTGTATGTGCAGCTGATTGGTTTCACTGCTAGTTTTGTTCCATACAAATTTCTATTCCAATCTTCTGTTTTTCAGTGACACAAAATATTTTATCTTGCAAAGCCCTTTGACCCACTGAAAGCCACTTTGCCAGTGTATTTGTGCACCTCCCAGGGTGAAAGGTCAGATGCACCCTGGACAAGACGCCAATCTATCACAGGGCAGAAACAGACGACTATTCATGATCCACAGTCACACCTAAGGCCAATTTAGAATCACTAATTAACATCACACGCGTGTCTTTGGACTGTGGCAGGAAATCGACGCGGGCACATAGAGAGCATGCAGACTCCACACTAAAAGCCGTGGCTGGCCAGTGGATTCAAACCCATGGCCTTCTTGCTGTGAGATGAGTGGTGCTAAGCACTGTCCCTACAGTTATCTTGTAGGCTATATAAAAGCTACCATGCTTTGCTGCTTCACACCGGGGCTATAGATTTGATTCAAAGCAACATACAAGCTGAAGGAATTTTTATTTTCCAGTTGCATTCAGTATTTTATTGTAGTTATTTGGTAAAGGTATTACCACTGTTTTTCAGTAGCCATCTATCACCACTGCAGGATGAATAAAAAGCACTGTAATCACAGTGACTGTGGGGGGAAATAATTTATGTTTGATAAGCATGATAAATGATAAATCCATTCCTACTGTGGAGGCATCTGTGGCAGGACCACCATACATCACAAAACTCTACGGTCACCTTTAACAGTACATATTTCTGAAGGACAGTTACTGAGGTTGGTACGTTTACAAAACATTGTTTATTTATTTAAAAAACAAAACCAAAACAGATCTGACCATGAAGCCTGTCCAGTTACATTACGGTTACATTAAGACAGAAAAGAAACCCCACAGGCAAATGGGAGCCATGAAGAGGATGCTAGGAGAACTGCAACCTCCTGAAGAGTCTGGTGAATGAGAAGAGAAGGATCTGGGCAATCAACACCTACGCCCTGCCAGGTGTCAGATAATAAGCTGGCTGAAGGAAGAGACAGAAGCCACTGATATGAAGACAAGAAAGCTCATTACCATGCATGGAGGGTTTCACCCCAAATCTAATTCAGTTCAATTTTATTTATATAGTGCCAAATCACAACAGTTGTCTCGAGGCGCTTTATAACCACCTTGAGACTGTAGGCTAAGCAGAAGGAACGAGGCCGAGGACTAGTGAGTGTCAGAATCACAATCCAGAGCGCAGTCCTGGGAACAGCTAAGATACTGTGCAGGACCCTCAAGCTCACACGCCTCTGGTACAGGACACAAGCTTGGAGGACAAAGACAACCTGCAGGGAGAGTGTGGATTTTATATACACACCATTTGTGGGTTGAGCAGCAGAGTTGAGTATGTGGATTGCACATATTAAAAACTTGCTAAATCTTCTCTGCCTGTGCCAAGCAGCTCATTCTCCTGTTGCCTCTTGTACTGAGCTTCTGGTACCCCAGATGCTGACAATCGGGCCTGTCATCAGTGGATGCAATGTCAATGCAGAGAGAACTCAAGATCAGCTTGGGCACTGTGTTCTTGCCAGAGTGACCAACACAACCATACAGGCAGATTTGTGACAAACGCTGGTTGAAGAATGGGATGCCATCCCACAGCAGCATGTGACCAAGCCGGTGACCAGCATGAGGAGGAGGTGCAGGCTGCTGTGGCTGTGTACGGTTCTTCCACATGATACTGAGGCCCCTGTTTGTTAAATAAATAAATAGCTAAATTGTTGACATGTCTCATTTCTTCAGACTTCAATCATCCAATCCAGCAAAAAAAAAAAAACCAAACAACAGTCAAGAGCAGAATAAGCTGTTTGGCATTAGCAGAGAAGATCTGCATTTTTCCACCAATAGGAAAGGGGATGTCATGATTTTTTAGTTTTTTGCTCCCAAGCACAAATATCCTGTTTTTAACATTTCTTCCTGCAACAAACACACATCTAGTGTGAGGAAAATATACAGGAAAAAGCATGGTGTAAATTACTGATCCTAACTCTGGTTTAACTTGGCCTATCAACACAATTTAAATACTGGTGCGTAGTTTGAAGTCCACACTTCTGACACAAGTTGAAACAAAGACTAATGGAGGTTAGGGGACTGGGACATGTCATCGTAAATCAGCATTGCCATTTGGACATGACGGCACATCGTCGACTCCAAAGGGTTGCCAGCGATACAAGATTTATGGTTACATTGTTGCAACAAAGAAATAATCAAACACAAATGTCCTCTTTTTTAAGTGCTATGAATATATATATATATATATATATATATATATATATATATAATAAATATATATATATATAATAAATATATATATATATAATAAATATATATATATATCTATATATATATACCGTATTTTTCGGACTATACGTCGCTCCGGAGTATAGGTCGCACCAGCCAAAAAATGCATAATAAAGAAGAAAAAACATATATAGGTCGCACTGGACTATAAGTCGCACTTTTTTGGGGGGGGGGGTTGATACCCAGAGACCCAGAGCAGAAATTCCATCTTGAACGGCAATTTAAAATAATAATGGATTAAAGAACAGGACGAACACGGTTACGCCTACGTTATGCTAACGTAGCACATTCAGCTACATGACGCACAATGAACACGTGTTTGGTATGTTAACGTAACATTAAGTTATTCAGATAACCATAGCATAAAGAACATACTAACAAGTTAACCAAACCATCAATCCATTGAATTCTTCATCCTCGGTGTCACTTCTAAACAATTCCGTACACTCCGTAGACGAAGCGCCGCTTCCTCTTCTGTGTCGCATTAGTCAGACTCGTCGTCAGCTGCAGTTCCAATTATTCCAGCCTTTCTGAATCCCAACAGGATGGTTTGTCACTGAAGCCCATGTTTTCTTGATCCATCCAATGACTTCCAGGAAAGTTGGGTGGCGCATTCTCCCAGTTGCCGTTAAGCTGTGCTCTCCATCCATCATCCACTGCGCCCACAGGTTACGCAAGACTGCCTTAAAGCTGCAGTTCACGGAGATGTCAAGTGGCTGGAGTATTTTGGTTCATGTGTTATAAATGTCACATATACGTCGCTCCGGAGTATAGGTCGCACCCCCAGCCAAACTATGAAAAAAAGTGCGACTTATACTCCGGAAAATACGGTATATATATATATATATATATATATATATATATATATATATAATATATATATCTTATATATATATATCTTATATATATCTTCTATTAATAGCAAGAAACATGCCCCATGTCGGTCGACGTTGTGAACTCATGCATACTATTAATACTTCTGTCCTAGAACAAAGAAACATTTATAAGATGTGACTGTTTTCTGACCTGCAGGAGAACTCACAATCTAATGTCTCTCTCCGTGTGCTCTCAAGTAAATGTGATTAAGTGTTCTCTTAAGGGTGTGAGTCTGTGCTGGTGTTGGATGTACTCAACGTGTCCTTCACACATGAATACACATGAACATTTTCTGAGCTCACTACCACTAAGTTAAGGTTCATACTTAATCATAGTAATTGTGCAGTGTGTTGATTTGTGAGTTTCATGAACGTCTTTAAGCCATCACCAAGCAACAAATCTGTCTGTTTCACAAATAATCAGTGAACTCCTCCAAAATTCAAAGGCACTGTAGTTACATAATGAAGGTACAAGGTCCCAGGGTACCGACATGTTCTATTATATGACTTGATTGGGCAAAAATATAATAAAATTAAATGATTATCTGTTAATGAAAGGCCATTTATATTTTTCAGAAAAGATATAAACAAACCAGAAAACGGATGTGAAAGCACTGATCCAAATTTGAACCAAGACATTTCAAACTCTGCAGCATTTCAAATTTTAAATGTAACCAGTGGAGAGACATGATGGCGCACTTTTGATCAGTCCCCTGCAAAAACACATACATTATGTGTGATATACTGTGCACATAATCAGTGGATAAAAAGTTGGGAAAAGCATGAAAAACAACAATGATCTAAAAAGCACAGCAGCTACTGATAAGCTCAAACAATGGCTGCAGTGGGCAGTTTTCATAGCTTTTAATCAGCCCTCCACTGCAACAATAGCACAAATTTAAAGAGTAGCCCACATTTATGGGTGTCCTGCTTCTCTCTATGCTTTTTTTTCCTTTCTAATTCTGCAAAGCTCTGCCTATTTCCCACAAGAACAGCTGCAGCGCCATGCTGGAGCCATGAAGCTGTGGCCTTACATTGCCAAACACCGGGGCAACAGATTGATCAGGAAGAAATACCTGGAGCTGGCTATGAAAGAAGAAAAGAGTGTTAGAGAAAAAAGAAGCTCTCTCCATCTTTATCATAAATTGTCTCTGGGGTGGAGAGAATGAAATTTAGATTAGTCTTCACGCTTGACCTGTTAACTCCCAGTGACACAGTAACAGACTGTAACTGCAAGCTGAAAGGAGGGGGGAGTGCAGGTAGACAGGCAAGGAAAGAGTGGGAAAGGAAAGAGCATAAGGAGGTAAATGAGGGAGGAGAGCAGTGCTCAGTGACAACTGTGTAAATTAGGGGGGGGGGGGAGTTAATGAGGAAAATAAAGAGATGAGAAAGAGATTAGAAAGATGAACAGATCAGGAAATGGATTAGGAAAAATGGATGATGGGAGTGTTGATGGAATCAAATATGAGAATGAGGGAGAACAAGACAGACGCCAGGAGGTAATCATCCCCTCCCCTGACTCTTCTCCTCCCTCCAGGGAGACACACACACACACACGCACACACGCACGCACACACACGCACACACGCACACACCAAACAAGAATGACACATGTTCATGTGTTTTGCTGCCAGATGAACATAGATGTTCAAGCACACACACATACCATCCTGTTTCACACACTCTCATAATGTAAATGTTACGGCATACGTACACACAAATATATACACATGTACTATTTCTTTAGACAAATCATGGGGTTTTAGCACAGCTTCCTATGATAGATGGAGTGCAGCAACAACTGAAATTAAATTAATTGAACATAAATCTGTTAACTGATTACCTCCATTTACCCACCTACAGATTACTGGAATGTTCATGCAGTTAATCAAAGAGTCCATCCACAGAAAATGACTGATGATGTTTTTGCATCATTTATCAAACAAAAATGAGAAACTAGCTTTAAGTCCTCAAATACAGGTATTTGTTCTTTGTCCTTATTTTGTACCTTTGACTGTGTTGTGTTTGATAAAGTAATGAATATGGAAGTCCTGCTGGACTCTTTTCTGACATTATTTAGCAGTTTTCTTGGTTTATTTATTCATTTCCTTTTGGTTGTTACTTTTGCTGTTGTAGTTTTTTCTGTCTTCAAAAGCCAAAAAAGTGCAATAATAAAAAGAAATTAAAGCCGCAAGCGGCGATGAGCGGGCCCTCGCACCCGGCGCGCGTCGACCCGTGGCGCGCTCCAGCCAAGCCGCGCGTCGACCCGTGGCACGCTCCAGCCGAGCCGCGCTCTGAGTTTCTCGCAGACGAGAGAGTAGTGGGCTCACCCGGCTGCTGACGGCTCAGCAGGCTAGCTGTACCTCCCGTCGTTCGTGTCCCGCTTCCACTAGGTGGCGTCGGTGAGTGCCCACTAATGAAAGTATCACAATGCTCTATGTAATGCCCGCAGCCATCAATGAAATTATAATGATCATAGGATAATGGTTATCAGTATTCTACTGATTTCATGTCACCACTAGGTGGCGTTATGAGTGTGAAACAAAGCTGATAGATGGGTGTGTCCAGTCTCCCTTACCCTCCCATTAAGCCTGTGAAGTTTGAGGCACATCGGACAATGTATGTCAGAGATGTAACAATTTGGTGCACTGTGGTATATGAGTAAAGTCCCACATTTAGAGGGTTGCTACGGCAACACCGTTCAATGTTCTACAAAACCATGAATATCTTTTGATGGGCTACTTGTGTAGATGATCTGGAGCCATTTTGGTGTGACTGGATGAAAAGCTGTAGTAGAAGATGATTCAAATAGCAGGCCTGAAAAATGTGAAAAATGCTGCAAAAATGACACCTTAATTAGAACATGTCAGGCTTCCTGTTGGATTTCGGCTATCGGTCCAAGAGACTTTTTTGTACGTCTTAGGATGTTACTTCAGCATGCACGATTTCAGGTACACAGACCAAGCACTGCCCTGGGGCTGATGTTTAGAACCTATCTGGGCCTGAAATGGAAAAAAAGTCCAAATTCAGAGGGTTGCTACGGCAACACCGTTCAATATTCTACAAAACCATGAATATCTTTTGATGGGCTACTTGTGTGGATGATCTGGAGCCATTTTGGTCTCACTGGGTCAAATGCCCTAGGAGGAGTTGAGGCAAAAAGGCCTGGAAAAGGCGAAAAATGCTGCAAAAATGACACTTTAAAGTGAACGTGGCTGACTTCCTGTTGGGTTTCGGCTATCGGTCCAAGAGACTTTTTTGTAGATGTTAGCATTTTACATCAGCAGGCACATTTTCAGGTACATAGAGAAAGCACAGCCCAGGGGCTGATGTTTAGAATCTCTGTGAATTTGAAATTGAAAAAAGTCCAAATTCAGAGGGTTGCCATGGCAACACCGTTCAATATTCTACAAAACCCTGAATAACTTTTGATGGGCTACTTGTGTAGATGATCTGGAGCCAATTTGGTGTCACTGGGTGAAATGCCCTAGGACAAGTTCGTTCAAATAGCAGGCGTGGAAATCGCAAAAATTGACACCTTCAATTGAAGATGGCCGACTTCCTGTAGGGTTTAGGGTATGGGTCCAAGAGACTTTTTTGTACGTCTTAGTATGTTACATGAGCATGTACATTTTCATACATGTAGATAAAACGTAGCTCCGGGGCTACTCAAAAAACTTGCTATTTTAAGATATTCCGAGCTGCCACTAGGCGGCGCTCTAACGTTTATGGACTTTATGCATATCAGTGTGTTCAGGACAGGGTGCTTATCACACCACTGAAGTTTGAGCCAGATTGGGCAAGTTGGCTTTGAGTTACAGCCATTTTTGTGTTCATGGCGAATCATCGAACTTTGCCGTCCCATAAGGGTCACGCCCTTTTGTCAAAAACTCACAGTTTTGAAAACACAGTAAGTCCAACTTCTTAAGGCTTTCCAGGTGAAATTTGAGATGGTTCTGCTAAACCACCTTGGAGCTGGACCTCCAAGTGTAAAATATGACATTTCCTGTTCCCACTAGGTGGCGCTGCGACTGATATTAAATATTGTCATATGTATGTGTTCAGGGGGGCACCCTCATCCTACTGGAGAAGTTTGATGCACATTGGATCATGTAGGTATGAATGAGAGGCAATCAAATTTTCATGGCGAATGATCAAAGGTCAAAGGGGCATAAGGACCCCTCCCCCTTGGCAAAAACTCACCATTTTCGAGATTTAGATTCCCCTGGGGGTGTAGGTTAGACAAACCAAATATGAAGATGATAACGTCTAAAACCTCTGAGTTATTAGAGAAAGTGTGAGGGCTGCAAATCGCCAAATTTGCATAATTAATTCAAAATGGCGGACTTCCTGTTGGGTTTAGGGCATGGCTCCAAGAGGATTTTTTGTGCGCGTGGACATGATATACATGTGTATGAAGTTTCATTCATGTACGTGAAACACAGCGGTGGGGCTCCAGTTTAGGGGGCGCTAGCGAGCCATTTGGGCGCGCCCTTGCCCGAGCCCATTAAAATACTTAAATTTTCACCAGGTGTGATGCATGTGCAAAGTTTCATGAGTTTTTGAATATGATAAAGCCCCCAAAAAGCCAATTCATTTGCCTGAATAATAATAAAAATAAAATAAAATTAAAGCCGCAAGCGGCGATGAGCGGGCCCTCGCACCCGGCGCGCGTCGACCCCTGGCGCGCTCCAGCCAAGCCGCGCGTCGACCCGTGGCACGCTCCAGCCGAACCGCGCTCGGAGGTTCTCGCAGACGAGAGAGTAGCTGGCTCACCCGGCTGCTGACAGCTCAGCAGGCTAGCCGTACTTCGCGTCGATCGTCTCCCGCTTCCACTAGGTGGCGTCGGTGAGTGCCCACTAATTAATATGTCACAATGCTCTATGTAATGCCTGCAGCCATCAATGAAACTGTAATGACCATAGGATGATGAGTATCAGTGTCCTACTGATTTCCTGTTGCCACTAGGTGGCGTTATGAGTGTGAAACAAAGCTGATAGAGGGGTGTGTCCGGTCTCCCTTACCCTCCCATTAAGCCTGTGAAGTTTGAGGCAGATCGGACAATGTATGTCAGAGATGTAACAATTTGGTGCACTGTGGTATATGAGTAAAATCCCACATTTAGAGGGTTGCTACGGCAACACCGTTCAATATTCTACAAAACCATGAATATCTTTTGATGGGCTACTTGTGTAGATGATCTGGAGCCATTTTGGTGTGACTGGATGAAAAGCTGTAGTAGAAGATGATTGAAATAGCAGGCCTGAAAAATGTGAAAAATGCTGCAAAAATGACACCTTAATTAGAACATGTCAGGCTTCCTGTTGGATTTCGGCTATCGGTCCAAGAGACTTTTTTGTACGTGTTAGGATGTTACTTCAGCATGCACGATTTCAGGTACACAGACCAAGCACTGCCCTGGGGCTGATGTTTAGAACCTATCTGGGCCTGAAATGGAAAAAAAGTCCAAATGCAGAGGGTTGCTACGGCAACACCGTTCAATATTCTACAAAACCATGAATATCTTTTGATGGGCTACTTGTGTGGATGATCTGGAGCCATTTTGGTCTCACTGGGTCAAATGCCCTAGGAGGAGTTGAGGCAAAAAGGCCTGAAAAAGGCGAAAAATGCTGCAAAAATGACACTTTAAAGTAAACGTGGCTGACTTCCTGTTGGGTTTGGGCTATCGGTCCAAGAGAGTTTTTTGTAGATGTTAGCATCTTACATCAGCAGGCACATTTTCAGGTACATAGAGAAAGCACAGCCCAGGGGCTGATGTTTAGAATCTCTGTGAATTTGAAATTGAAAAAAGTCCAAATTCAGAGGGTTGCCATGGCAACACCGTTCAATATTCTACAAAACCCTGAATAACTTTTGATGGGCTACTTGTGTAGATGATCTGGAGCCAATTTGGTGTCACTGGGTGAAATGCCCTAGGACAAGTTCGTTCAAATAGCAGGCGTGGAAATCGCAAAAATTGACACCTTCAATTGAAGATGGCCGACTTCCTGTAGGGTTTAGGGTATGGGTCCAAGAGACTTTTTTGTACGTCTTAGTATGTTACATGAGCATGTACATTTTCATACATGTAGATAAAACGTAGCTCCGGGGCTACTCAAAAAACTTGCTATTTTAAGATATTCCGAGCTGCCACTAGGCGGCGCTCTAACGTTTATGGACTTTATGCATATGAGTGTGTTCAGGGCAGCATGCTTATCACACCACTGAAGTTTGAGCCAGATTGGGCAAGTTGGCTTTGAGTTACAGCCATTTTTGTGTTCATGGCGAATCATCGAACTTTGCCGTCCCATAAGGGTCACGCCCTTTTGTCAAAAACTCACAGTTTTGAAAACACAGTAAGTCCAACTTCTTAAGGCTTTCCAGGTGAAATTTGAGATGGTTCTGCTAAACCACCTTGGAGCTGGACCTCCAAGTGTAAAATATGACATTTCCTGTTCCAACTAGGTGGCGCTGCGACTGATATTAAATATTGTCATATGTATGTGTTCAGGGGGGCACCCTCATCCTACTGGAGAAGTTTGATGCACATTGGATCATGTAGGTATGAATGAGAGGCAATCAAAATTTCATGGCGAATGATCAAAGTTCAAAGGGGCATAAGGACCCCTCCCCCTTGGCAAAAACTCACCATTTTCGAGATTTAGATTCCCCTGGGGGTGTAGGTTAGACAAACCAAATATGAAGATGATAACGTCTAAAACCTCTGAGTTATTAGAAAAAGTGTGAGGGCTGCAAATCGCCAAATTTGCATAATTAATTCAAAATGGCGGACTTCCTGTTGGGTTTAGGGCATGGCTCCAAGAGGATTTTTTGTGCGCCTGGACATGATATACATGTGTATGAAGTTTCATTCATGTACGTGAAACACAGCGGTGGGGCTCCAGTTTAGGGGGCGCTAGCGAGCCATTTGGGCGCGCCCTTGCCCGAGCCCATTAAAATACTTAAATTTTCACCAGGTGTGACGCATGTGCAAAGTTTCATGAGTTTTTGAATATGATAAAGCCCCCAAAAAGCCAATTCATTTGCCTGAATAATAATAATAATAATAATAATTAAAGCCGCAAGCGGCGATGAGCGGGCCCTCGCACCCGGCGCGCGTCGACCCCTGGCGCGCTCCAGCCAAGCCGCGCGTCGACCCGTGGCACGCTCCAGCCGAACCGCGCTCGGAGGTTCTCGCAGACGAGAGAGTAGCTGGCTCACCCGGCTGCTGACAGCTCAGCAGGCTAGCCGTACTTCGCGTCGATCGTCTCCCGCTTCCACTAGGTGGCGTCGGTGAGTGCCCACTAATTAATATGTCACAATGCTCTATGTAATGCCTGCAGCCATCAATGAAACTGTAATGACCATAGGATGATGAGTATCAGTGTCCTACTGATTTCCTGTTGCCACTAGGTGGCGTTATGAGTGTGAAACAAAGCTGATAGAGGGGTGTGTCCGGTCTCCCTTACCCTCCCATTAAGCCTGTGAAGTTTGAGGCAGATCGGACAATGTATGTCAGAGATGTAACAATTTGGTGCACTGTGGTATATGAGTAAAATCCCACATTTAGAGGGTTGCTACGGCAACACCGTTCAATATTCTACAAAACCATGAATATCTTTTGATGGGCTACTTGTGTAGATGATCTGGAGCCATTTTGGTGTGACTGGATGAAAAGCTGTAGTAGAAGATGATTCAAATAGCAGGCCTGAAAAATGTGAGAAATGCTGCAAAAATGACACCTTAATTAGAACATGTCAGGCTTCCTGTTGGATTTCGGCTATCGGTCCAAGAGACTTTTTTGTACGTGTTAGGATGTTACTTCAGCATGCACGATTTCAGGTACACAGACCAAGCACTGCCCTGGGGCTGATGTTTAGAACCTATCTGGGCCTGAAATGGAAAAAAAGTCCAAATTCAGAGGGTTGCTACGGCAACACCGTTCAATATTCTACAAAACCATGAATATCTTTTGATGGGCTACTTGTGTGGATGATCTGGAGCCATTTTGGTCTCACTGGGTCAAATGCCCTAGGAGGAGTTGAGGCAAAAAGGCCTGAAAAAGGAGAAAAATGCTGCAAAAATGACACTTTAAAGTAAACGTGGCTGACTTCCTGTTGGGTTTGGGCTATCGGTCCAAGAGAGTTTTTTGTAGATGTTAGCATCTTACATCAGCAGGCACATTTTCAGGTACATAGAGAAAGCACAGCCCAGGGGCTGATGTTTAGAATCTCTGTGAATTTGAAATTGAAAAAAGTCCAAATTCAGAGGGTTGCCATGGCAACACCGTTCAATATTCTACAAAACCCTGAATAACTTTTGATGGGCTACTTGTGTAGATGATCTGGAGCCAATTTGGTGTCACTGGGTGAAATGCCCTAGGACAAGTTCGTTCAAATAGCAGGCGTGGAAATCGCAAAAATTGACACCTTCAATTGAAGATGGCCGACTTCCTGTAGGGTTTAGGGTATGGGTCCAAGAGACTTTTTTGTACGTCTTAGTATGTTACATGAGCATGTACATTTTCATACATGTAGATAAAACGTAGCTCCGGGGCTACTCAAAAAACTTGCTATTTTAAGATATTCCGAGCTGCCACTAGGCGGCGCTCTAACGTTTATGGACTTTATGCATATCAGTGTGTTCAGGACAGGGTGCTTATCACACCACTGAAGTTTGAGCCAGATTGGGCAAGTTGGCTTTGAGTTACAGCCATTTTTGTGTTCATGGCGAATCATCGAACTTTGCCGTCCCATAAGGGTCACGCCCTTTTGTCAAAAACTCACAGTTTTGAAAACACAGTAAGTCCAACTTCTTAAGGCTTTCCAGGTGAAATTTGAGATGGTTCTGCTAAACCACCTTGGAGCTGGACCTCCAAGTGTAAAATATGGCATTTCCTGTTCCCACTAGGTGGCGCTGCGAGTGATATTAAATATTGTCATATGTATGTGTTCAGGGGGGCACCCTCATCCTACTGGAGAAGTTTGATGCACATTGGATCATGTAGGTATGAATGAGAGGCAATCAAAATTTCATGGCGAATGATCAAAGTTCAAAGGGGCATAAGGACCCCTCCCCCTTGGCAAAAACTCACCATTTTCGAGATTTAGATTCCCCTGGGGGTGTAGGTTAGACAAACCAAATATGAAGATGATAACGTCTAAAACCTCTGAGTTATTAGAAAAAGTGTGAGGGCTGCAAATCGCCAAATTTGCATAATTAATTCAAAATGGCGGACTTCCTGTTGGGTTTAGGGCATGGCTCCAAGAGGATTTTTTGTGCGCCTGGACATGATATACATGTGTATGAAGTTTCATTCATGTACGTGAAACACAGCGGTGGGGCTCCAGTTTAGGGGGCGCTAGCGAGCCATTTGGGCGCGCCCTTGCCCGAGCCCATTAAAATACTTAAATTTTCACCAGGTGTGACGCATGTGCAAAGTTTCATGAGTTTTTGAATATGATAAAGCCCCCAAAAAGCCAATTCATTTGCCTGAATAATAATAAAAATAAAATAATAAAAATAAAATAATTAAAGCCGCAAGCGGCGATGAGCGGGCCCTCGCACCCGGCGCGCGTCGACCCCTGGCGCGCTCCAGCCAAGCCGCGCGTCGACCCGTGGCACGCTCCAGCCGAACCGCGCTCGGAGGTTCTCGCAGACGAGAGAGTAGCTGGCTCACCCGGCTGCTGACGGCTCAGCAGGCTAGCCGTACTTCGCGTCGATCGTCTCCCGCTCCCACTAGGTGGCGTCGGTGAGTGCCCACTAATTAATATGTCACAATGCTCTATGTAATGCCTGCAGCCATCAATGAAACTGTAATGACCATAGGATGATGAGTATCAGTGTCCTACTGATTTCCTGTTGCCACTAGGTGGCGTTATGAGTGTGAAACAAAGCTGATAGAGGGGTGTGTCCGGTCTCCCTTACCCTCCCATTAAGCCTGTGAAGTTTGAGGCACATCGGACAATGTATGTCAGAGATGTAACAATTTGGTGCACTGTGGTATATGAGTAAAATCCCACATTTAGAGGGTTGCTACGGCAACACCGTTCAATATTCTACAAAACCATGAATATCTTTTGATGGGCTACTTGTGTAGATGATCTGGAGCCATTTTGGTGTGACTGGATGAAAAGCTGTAGTAGAAGATGATTCAAATAGCAGGCCTGAAAAATGTGAAAAATGCTGCAAAAATGACACCTTAATTAGAACATGTCAGGCTTCCTGTTGGATTTCGGCTATCGGTCCAAGAGACTTTTTTGTACGTGTTAGGATGTTACTTCAGCATGCACGATTTCAGGTACACAGACCAAGCACTGCCCTGGGGCTGATGTTTAGAACCTATCTGGGCCTGAAATGGAAAAAAAGTCCAAATTCAGAGGGTTGCTACGGCAACACCGTTCAATATTCTACAAAACCATGAATATCTTTTGATGGGCTACTTGTGTGGATGATCTGGAGCCATTTTGGTCTCACTGGGTCAAATGCCCTAGGAGGAGTTGAGGCAAAAAGGCCTGAAAAAGGCGAAAAATGCTGCAAAAATGACACTTTAAAGTAAACGTGGCTGACTTCCTGTTGGGTTTGGGCTATCGGTCCAAGAGAGTTTTTTGTAGATGTTAGCATCTTACATCAGCAGGCACATTTTCAGGTACATAGAGAAAGCACAGCCCAGGGGCTGATGTTTAGAATCTCTGTGAATTTGAAATTGGAAAAAGTCCAAATTCAGAGGGTTGCCATGGCAACACCGTTCAATATTCTACAAAACCCTGAATAACTTTTGATGGGCTACTTGTGTAGATGATCTGGAGCCAATTTGGTGTCACTGGGTGAAATGCCCTAGGACAAGTTCGTTCAAATAGCAGGCGTGGAAATCGCAAAAATTGACACCTTCAATTGAAGATGGCCGACTTCCTGTAGGGTTTAGGGTATGGGTCCAAGAGACTTTTTTGTACGTCTTAGTATGTTACATGAGCATGTACATTTTCATACATGTAGATAAAACGTAGCTCCGGGGCTACTCAAAAAACTTGCTATTTTAAGATATTCCGAGCTGCCACTAGGCGGCGCTCTAACGTTTATGGACTTTATGCATATGAGTGTGTTCAGGGCAGCATGCTTATCACACCACTGAAGTTTGAGCCAGATTGGGCAAGTTGGCTTTGAGTTACAGCCATTTTTGTGTTCATGGCGAATCATCGAACTTTGCCGTCCCATAAGGGTCACGCCCTTTTGTCAAAAACTCACAGTTTTGAAAACACAGTAAGTCCAACTTCTTAAGGCTTTCCAGGTGAAATTTGAGATGGTTCTGCTAAACCACCTTGGAGCTGGACCTCCAAGTGTAAAATATGACATTTCCTGTTCCCACTAGGTGGCGCTGCGACTGATATTAAATATTGTCATATGTATGTGTTCAGGGGGGCACCCTCATCCTACTGGAGAAGTTTGATGCACACTGGATCATGTAGGTATGAATGAGAGGCAATCAAAATTTCATGGCGAATGATCAAAGTTCAAAGGGGCATAAGGACCCCTCCCCCTTGGCAAAAACTCACCATTTTCGAGATTTAGATTCCCCTGGGGGTGTAGGTTAGACAAACCAAATATGAAGATGATAACGTCTAAAACCTCTGAGTTATTAGAAAAAGTGTGAGGGCTGCAAATCGCCAAATTTGCATAATTAATTCAAAATGGCGGACTTCCTGTTGGGTTTAGGGCATGGCTCCAAGAGGATTTTTTGTGCGCCTGGACATGATATACATGTGTATGAAGTTTCATTCATGTACGTGAAACACAGCGGTGGGGCTCCAGTTTAGGGGGCGCTAGCGAGCCATTTGGGCGCGCCCTTGCCCGAGCCCATTAAAATACTTAAATTTTCACCAGGTGTGACGCATGTGCAAAGTTTCATGAGTTTTTGAATATGATAAAGCCCCCAAAAAGCCAATTCATTTGCCTGAATAATAAAAAAAAAAATAATAATAATTAAAGCCGCAAGCGGCGATGAGCGGGCCCTCGCACCCGGCGCGCGTCGACCCGTGGCACGCTCCAGCCGAACCGCGCTCGGAGGTTCTCGCAGACGAGAGAGTAGCTGGCTCACCCGGCTGCTGACGGCTCAGCAGGCTAGCCGTACTTCGCGTCGATCGTCTCCCGCTTCCACTAGGTGGCGTCGGTGAGTGCCCACTAATTAATATGTCACAATGCTCTATGTAATGCCTGCAGCCATCAATGAAACTGTAATGACCATAGGATGATGAGTATCAGTGTCCTACTGATTTCCTGTTGCCACTAGGTGGCGTTATGAGTGTGAAACAAAGCTGATAGAGGGGTGTGTCCGGTCTCCCTTACCCTCCCATTAAGCCTGTGAAGTTTGAGGCAGATCGGACAATGTATGTCAGAGATGTAACAATTTGGTGCACTGTGGTATATGAGTAAAATCCCACATTTAGAGGGTTGCTACGGCAACACCGTTCAATATTCTACAAAACCATGAATATCTTTTGATGGGCTACTTGTGTAGATGATCTGGAGCCATTTTGGTGTGACTGGATGAAAAGCTGTAGTAGAAGATGATTCAAATAGCATGCCTGAAAAATGTGAAAAATGCTGCAAAAATGACACCTTAATTAGAACATGTCAGGCTTCCTGTTGGATTTCGGCTATCGGTCCAAGAGACTTTTTTGTACGTGTTAGGATGTTACTTCAGCATGCACGATTTCAGGTACACAGACCAAGCACTGCCCTGGGGCTGATGTTTAGAACCTATCTGGGCCTGAAATGGAAAAAAAGTCCAAATTCAGAGGGTTGCTACGGCAACACCGTTCAATATTCTACAAAACCATGAATATCTTTTGATGGGCTACTTGTGTGGATGATCTGGAGCCATTTTGGTCTCACTGGGTCAAATGCCCTAGGAGGAGTTGAGGCAAAAAGGCCTGAAAAAGGCGAAAAATGCTGCAAAAATGACACTTTAAAGTGAACGTGGCTGACTTCCTGTTGGGTTTCGGCTATCGGTCCAAGAGAGTTTTTTGTAGATGTTAGCATCTTACATCAGCAGGCACATTTTCAGGTACATAGAGAAAGCACAGCCCAGGGGCTGATGTTTAGAATCTCTGTGAATTTGAAATTGAAAAAAGTCCAAATTCAGAGGGTTGCCATGGCAACACCGTTCAATATTCTACAAAACCCTGAATAACTTTTGATGGGCTACTTGTGTAGATGATCTGGAGCCAATTTGGTGTCACTGGGTGAAATGCCCTAGGACAAGTTCGTTCAAATAGCAGGCGTGGAAATCGCAAAAATTGACACCTTCAATTGAAGATGGCCGACTTCCTGTAGGGTTTAGGGTATGGGTCCAAGAGACTTTTTTGTACGTCTTAGTATGTTACATGAGCATGTACATTTTCATACATGTAGATAAAACGTAGCTCCGGGGCTACTCAAAAAACTTGCTATTTTAAGATATTCCGAGCTGCCACTAGGCGGCGCTCTAACGTTTATGGACTTTATGCATATGAGTGTGTTCAGGGCAGCATGCTTATCACACCACTGAAGTTTGAGCCAGATTGGGCAAGTTGGCTTTGAGTTACAGCCATTTTTGTGTTCATGGCGAATCATCGAACTTTGCCGTCCCATAAGGGTCACGCCCTTTTGTCAAAAACTCACAGTTTTGAAAACACAGTAAGTCCAACTTCTTAAGGCTTTCCAGGTGAAATTTGAGATGGTTCTGCTAAACCACCTTGGAGCTGGACCTCCAAGTGTAAAATATGACATTTCCTGTTCCCACTAGGTGGCGCTGCGACTGATATTAAATATTGTCATATGTATGTGTTCAGGGGGGCACCCTCATCCTACTGGAGAAGTTTGATGCACATTGGATCATGTAGGTATGAATGAGAGGCAATCAAAATTTCATGGCGAATGATCAAAGTTCAAAGGGGCATAAGGACCCCTCCCCCTTGGCAAAAACTCACCATTTTCGAGATTTAGATTCCCCTGGGGGTGTAGGTTAGACAAACCAAATATGAAGATGATAACGTGTAAAACCTCTGAGTTATTAGAAAAAGTGTGAGGGCTGCAAATCGCCAAATTTGCATAATTAATTCAAAATGGCGGACTTCCTGTTGGGTTTAGGGCATGGCTCCAAGAGGATTTTTTGTGCGCCTGGACATGATATACATGTGTATGAAGTTTCATTCATGTACGTGAAACACAGCGGTGGGGCTCCAGTTTAGGGGGCGCTAGCGAGCCATTTGGGCGCGCCCTTGCCCGAGCCCATTAAAATACTTAAATTTTCACCAGGTGTGACGCATGTGCAAAGTTTCATGAGTTTTTGAATATGATAAAGCCCCCAAAAAGCCAATTCATTTGCCTGAATAATAATAAAAAAAAAAAAAAAAAAAAAAAAAAAAATAATAATAAACGAAGCAATTACAATAGGGCCTTCGCACAGTTCGTGCTCGGGCCCTAATAATAATAATAATAATAATAATAAACGAAGCAATTACAATAGGGCCTTCGCACAGTTCGTGCTCGGGCCCTAATAATAATAAACGAAGCAATTACAATAGGGCCTTCGCA
Source organism: Archocentrus centrarchus (assembly GCF_007364275.1). Classification (NCBI taxonomy): domain Eukaryota; kingdom Metazoa; phylum Chordata; class Actinopteri; order Cichliformes; family Cichlidae; genus Archocentrus; species Archocentrus centrarchus. The sequence goes on from NC_044349.1 coordinate 2,067,104, forward strand.
CAGTTCGTGCTCGGGCCCTAATTAAAAATACTGCTAATAAAAATAAACTAGTTTAAAACACTTGTGATTTATTTTATTGCACAAATTGGGTTCATGACTTTAGATCTGTGCATTTCCTCCTTTGAAACTGTGTCTTTACCTTCACCTAAAATATGAGGTGTACAGTGGTTACAAAATGGTTACAAAGTTAAATGCACAGACAGTTTGAACAGGATCATTAACATGATGTAAAATACTATTGTTGAACAAGCTGCTTGCAAATATAACGGCAGAATGAATGGGCAGAAAAAAGGATTAGAGCAAGAGTATAAAAACTGTTCAGTAGGCAGTTATGCCATCATCATATTTTTCACATGCACAACCATTTACAACAGCAGTATCAGGCATGGCAATGCAAACAAATCTTCAACAACTTGTGAGAAAATCAACATCACAGTGTCTTAGGCAGGAATAATCTACACTAATTGTCTTGACAAGATGTCAAATGTTGAACAGTTAGATGTGTTAAATGGGCCAATAATGACTGCTGAACATGGTGGCCATATGGATGGGCCCCACTGAGCTCGAACTGCTGGCAAAGGGCCCAATACACTCAAATTGGAGAGACACAGAAAGGGTAAGAGGGAGCAGGTGGATGAAAGAAACAAAGAACTGCAGTAAAAAAAAAATCTGATTTAATTCCACTCGTTTTCTGTGTAAGAAGGATTTTATGAATGGAGAGGACAGAGTCAGGTGCATGCAGACACACAAACAGCTAATGCTTCCATCTCTGCGGGGAATTTTCCTGATGTTGAGAGTAACAACATTCTTCTCCTCATTCCTGTTTTTATCCAGTTGTCATGATTCACATGTTAATCTCTGATTGATCGATTGCTTTTTGGTATGTTTATGTGTATCTATGTGTAGTGGACCTGATTCTATTGGGGCCTCTTGGCCAGGTCATGTTTGTAAATGAGAACTGGCTGTCAAACATTTTACCTGGTAAAATAAAGGTTAAAAATCTTTATTTAGACATCAAATGTAATACAGCAACTTTTTTTAATAAGTCTTCTCCAGGAAAAAAAAAAACATACATATAATAAAGCACATTTTAACTCAAACCACAAGCCTCAACCCAATTAAGTAGTTTTTGCTTCTTAAATCTAACCAATTAGTGAAATCAAAAGTAGCCGGCGTGAACAGAGTGAAACAAATCGCAAACACAAACCACACGACAAACGAATGCAAAGACTACCTTCATCTCTCGATGTACAGTATGTGTCTGCATGTCGGTGTGACACTACTGACTGCTGACAGAGTGGCAGTATTTGATGCTCTGGGATAAAAACATGTTGTTGCATGTACCCACCCCTAAATATTCATTCAACTTTATTTTCCCCCCTGTAACTATACTGCCCATCACCAACTGTCTGGACATATTGGATAACTGGAAGAAAATGGATGGATGGAAGTAAAATAAAGAAAAAAAAACAAGCTGGTTCAGTGTTTATACCAAACTAGGGACAAGAGCCAATACTTAAAATTTTTTTTTTGTTATAAATGGTAAACAGAGCATTTACAACACATGAATGTGCGGTGTGAAGATTAGTTCTATCATTAGTGTGTGGGATGTATGTTTCAGTGAGGAATGTGGATGTGCTTGTGTTGCAGGCAGCAGCATGCCAGATGAAACCTAAACCTGGAGGTGTGGAGATGAGGAAATAAAGAAAGACACCACATTAGATTGTTAGTCATTAATTAGCAAGCCAGGCAGCCAGAAACATGGAACAAAGGGAAAGCTGCTATAATGAGGGAACAAAAATACTTTCATAAGTAAAGATGATTATCTTCTGCAGCCGCTGCCGTGCAGTGTGACCCGAAGTAGAGTTTTATGAGAGTACGTAAATGCATGTTTGCATATAGAGGAAAACGGAAAAGCTGCATGATGGGAAATTCCTCTTTCACTCTGTATTCCTGCAGTCAATTGCATATGTACCCTCTATTGTGTGCACAACTACATATTCTGAATGACTGTGGAGACGTGTACACCATTCCATCACATGCTAACCTCAAAAGAAACAAGAAGAAGCTACTTTCAGCTGGTCCCTTGTCATAAGGGATTGCCACATTGAGTAGGTCCACATGTTTGATTTGGCAGCGTTTTACACCAGATGCCCTTCCTGATGCAACCCTAAAGGGGGGAAAACACACTGGACAGCGCCCGTGGTTTGATCCCTGTGGCGAGAGCGAAGCGTTCAACAGTTGCTGAGAAGCAACCGCTGAGTTAAACCAGCACAACCTCTAAAGAAACAAGAAAAAAAAAAGACCAGGGATCTCGCTGAGTGAAATTTACATTTTGTAAGTTTGGGCTCTGTAAATAAAACTGACATGATTTGACTTGACAGATGGTCACACATAAAGAGCTAAAAATTTTGAAGCTTAAATTATCCTTTCCAAGTCAGCACCATCCTGGGGGCCTGCGAGGACCCATGTGATGTAAACTGAGTCCTTCGCCCATGAGGCTCCTGACTGGCAAAAATCTCTGAGCATATTTGAATCTCTACAACACAAAGTCATAAAACGTACTAGAAACATAACTGCAGGCACAGCTGCAGTTCGCCCCTCTACTTACATCAGTGCTCCTTCTGAGAATATTACTGCCTGAACTTGCATGTATGGATTATGCAGCAAATAGCAAATTAGAGGTGGGGTGGGGGGGTGATTAACTTTATAAAGACTGCCATACTGACACAATGCATTGCATTTATACTGTGGGATACCAAGAACATCAACCTCTGTGTTTTTGTTTGCGTGTGATCTGTCTGGTCACTCATTAGCCGTCAGTCACCAGCCTGCTAAATCTAACTGCATCTAAGAAAACAAAAAGTGCTGCTCTCCATTAACATCCTCTTATCCCTGCCAACCACTAAATCAGCACCCTCCCAGCAGACTTCCCAACTTTGATGACATTACTTCAAAGCAGTTTCACTTTCACTTTAATACGAAGAGCTGAAGAAGGAAGGCGATGGGCATTCATGTCATGTTTAAAGGGCGATATTAGCCCGCAACAAAAATGAACTTGCCTGGTGCTCTGCGATGAAACTGCTGGGCTTCTAAATGGGAAATTGCACCTCTTTGACACTGAACAAAAATAAATACTTTATTGGATTCTCTATAATTTTCTTGTCTCTGAAACAAAACAAAGACTGATCAGCAGCAATTTCAAGGCACACTGGCTGCAAAACAAGTAGCTTTGTCAAACTTGAATTTTGTTTTTGAAAAGACATCAGATCTCAATGGTGAAAGGTTAGGGTTAGGAGAGGTGGCATCCATCCCACTTTGGTTGTAGCAGCTCTCATTTCTAGAAATCTGGCAAAATTCATTAAACTTCTCAAAATGTGACTACGCAGGGTTGAGAACAGGAAGCAGAGTTGCAGTCTTACACGCCTCTCTGCAGCTAGGTATTAAAGGTACTTTGCTACAGTGGTTTGAAAATATCTAATAAACTCCAATTTGTTCAAGTAAATGGGGAGTCTTCTCCACACATTAATTAGGTTAATTATGGTGCAAGGACCAATTCTGTTTACATTACACATGCTTCCCTTAGTCACCATTACTGGAATAGCATACATTGCTATGTAGATTGCTATGCTTACTGTACTCGGATCTAAAAATCTTAGAAGGATCTTCAATGCTTCACTGTCCCAGTGCCCTGTCCCTCCATGTCTGAAGTCTGCCACAATCATTCCACTGCCCCAAAAAGATCACCAACAGCAGCCCCAACAACTATCGACCAGTCACGCTGACACCTGTTATAATGAATCACCACAGCACTCCAAATGACCATCTCCTACCTGGAGCAGCAGGAGCTGCTACTGACTACTGTTTACCAACTTTAGTTCTTTAACAGCAAACTCCAGGACAACCATACTAATACTGTACTCTGCTCTACACTCAGTACACTTATGACTACGTCAGACAATGCCATCAAGTTGTTGATGATGCCACTGTGGCTGGGCTCATCTTTGGTGGTAATGAGTCAACTAACAGGGAGGAGATCCAGAGGCTGGTGGGATGATGTGAGGACAACAGCTTGGTTCTCAAACCAAGAAACTCGTAGCTGACTTCAGGAAGAGGAAGTCTGTCATGCTGGCCATCTACATCAACCGGGAGTGTGTGGCGTACGTGTGACCACCTTTGAGTTCCTGGGTGTGCACATGGACATGCAGAACTCAAATGGAACACCTCGACAGTGATGAAGAAAGCCCAGCAGCGTCCCCACTTCCTGAGGGACCTCAGGAGGATCAACTTGAGGAGGGAACTGCTGACTGCGTTCTACCGCTGCTCCACTGAGAGTCATTTAATGCATATCAGTGTGGTTCGATAGCTGCACCATGGCACACAGAAAGCTTTAATAGAGTGTAAATAACAATGTCCAGAAAGTCATCAGCCACCCTGAAGGACCTCCACAGCTCCCGCTGTCTCAGGAGAGCATGCAGCATCCTGAGAGACGCACACAACCAGGACGCTGGCTGTTTGAACTGCTGCCCTCTGGTAGGAGATTCAGGCCTCTGAAGGACCAACAGACTGAAGGACAGTTTATACAACAAGGCAATAACTCTGATTAATGCCAATATCTGATCTTTGTGTGATAAACTGCCTTTTTTATACATTTGATATATGACTTAATTTATTATGAGTGATTTTATTTATGAGTGTACGTCTTCTGTTGCACATATGTGGACAGTTCTGCAGTTTTGTTGCACTATCATACATGCATGACAATAAAGATTTATCTTATTTTCTGGTAGTGCAGTCCCCTCAGTTCTGACTACCTTCCCTCTCATCCAACTACACTTCTCTAGTCTGAACAACATTCCAGTGTCATTTCTATAGATCCTGATGCGGATCAGTGAATCAATGTCTCATTCACTCCTGGCATACAGCTTGATACCATCCATTTAGAGGAGGTGGTTAATGTATCTTCCATTCAGTAGTTGGTATCTGTAGCATTCTTGTTCATGATCTGGCTGAGTGGGTTCAGGCCTATGCAGAACATCAGCTGGGACAGAGCATCTCCTATCTATCTATCTATCTATCTATCTATCTAATCTATCCATCTATCCATCCATCCATCCATAGAGACTGAGAAAGAGAGCGATAACTCTGCATGTATAGAGCGAGCGTTATCAATATAAAATTTAAATAAAGTATTCAGGGTGATGACAGCTGATTGTCTCCTGTGTAAAATGATACACAGACCATTCCATACTTTCATATCACCATATTTACATAAACGACCACCTTTTTAAGTTATTTGATTGTGTTAATATTTACCACGATTTTGACTGCAAATTCACACTACCTGTTTTTGTCAGCCCAGTGACAGCTAATTAAAATCAGCATTTTAATTAGACTGAAAGATTCCCTGGTTTTCTAGCTTAAGTCAGCCCAGTTAAGGTGGAGCAGTGGAGCTCATTATCATTTTACTTTCATGGAAATGCCATTCCATGAAAACTGAGATGAATTTTGCATTATTATGTTATTTAATAAGCCAAATTGGATAAAATTGTTTTATTACTGTATATTTCCTATTGTGACCTTTGCAATGGGGCTCTTTTAGAAACATAATTTCTGGCTCCAGCCTTACTGGAGGGAACCATAATACAGCAGTGCAAGCACTGAACTGGATCCTAGACATGTGAAGTAACTATAAAAAGAAAAGAGAAAAGAAAAAACATTTTTTGGACATACTGTAAAACTGTACACAAATAAACATGAAATCTGAGGTATGGAAACCATCAAGTTTCCCTTTTTGTTTGGACTTTATAAAATATTAGAGCCAGATTTAGTGATCAGGGTAAATTACTGTAAAGGTAGCAATCACAAAAACAATACTAACAATTATCTTATTTATAAACAAAATGCAACCAGTTCATTTAAATAATGACTACAGTATAGCAAAACGCAGCATCTTCTCCTTATTCTCCTCCCTTTATGGTTATTTGCAATGATATTCTCTATGACCAACACTAGAAGTTTACAACATCACAAAACAGTTCACAGCACAAACCTCACCCAAAGAAAAATGTTTCAAATGGATTTAAGAAAGAGGGAAACTTCATGCCACATGGATCACCCGGTCCACTGCTTTCATACTGCGGTGACAGAGGTTAGAAGTAATATTGCTGCTGTTCTAATTATCAGTATTATTATTAGTAAATGTATATTATTGTTATTATAGTCACTACTGTTGTCAAAATCAACAGCAGTATATGTAAGTATCTACATCTTTTTGTCAAACTTCATACTTTAACAGACAATTTGTATAATCAGTCTACTTGGACTAATATTACGCAAATACAATTGCATTATATATTCTATTAAATATCTCTTATACTGCTTTGATATCTTATATGTTTTAACAATACATGTAAACATCACCCCCCCACCAACTCCATTTCTCTCTCTTTCATTGCTTTTTTCTTCTCTTTTCACGTCATCCATGTCGTTAGAAATGGGTCACTGTGGGGACCTTGGGAGCAGGTGTGGTGGGAAGGTAGGCCAGGTCACTAACAGATACTCAAAAACAATCCAGTACACCAATAATATTGCCATCCTCCTTTAATAAACAGGCTCTCTCCTCAGGGTCTGGGGGCAACCTGAAGTAGCTCTTAATGATCTAGACAAGAGTAACTTGTACACTTTAATATAAATCCTCATAAAAGCTAAAAGAATAATTTATTGAATAAAGAACAAAACACAGCCAACCTGCCCAGTAATGAGATCTCCCCCTCTCTGAAACAGCAGGCTACTCTTAATAAGGATCACCCTGTGCCATCTCAGTGTCCAGGGTCATAGTCCCCCCCCCAATTTATACTCATATATTTATTTTAATATCTTTATTTTTGTTCATTAATCTTTCCTTTCTTTCTCTTCTCAATATTGTTATTATCATCAGCAGTAGTAGATGTAGCAGTAATGGTGGTGTTGGTGGTATTATTACTGATAAGTGAAAGGATTATTATTATATTGTTATTCATGGCTTATTGCTCTCATGTATAATGCATTGATACACATGCTCACATTCATAGACTCTTTTCCTCTCTTCTTCAGTTTTCTTTTTTCTGTTTATGTCAGTGAACATTATATAAATAAAAAGTTTTTTAAAAATGACCAAAAAGCAGCACAAATGATCTTTCTCCTGTTCTCTCCTACCTTCAGGGTGGCCACAGCAGGTCATCTGATTCAGCTCATCATTGCATGCTCTTCCATCACATCAACCCTCCGCATGTCCTCATCCAAAAGCAGCGTAAATTGCTGGGTTAAAAGTGAGCAGACTGGATGAGGGAGTGAGTACGTAATCAAAAATTAAACTGTAGACACGCAGGTTTATTATAGGGGTTTTTACCTTCCTATATAAAGTGACCTGAGGTGACAGCTGTTGTGATTTGGAGCCATTTAAATAACAATGAATTGAGTTTTGTTTCAAATCAATGGGAGGCAGCAGAAAGATGATCAATACCTCTTTAAGGTCTGTGCAGGGCCAGAGAAAGTCATCCTCTGGATAAAACCGACAGCTCAGGCGAAGAACAGGATCAACCAAAAACGAGGGTTAATGCTTTTTTTTAACAAATTATTCCACCGTATGAATCTGAAATCTGACTGTAACAGCTGACCTGTAGGATGTGTACAAGAAACTAAATATTTACAATCAGATCCACATGCAGAAATGCCTGCGTTGCCTGAGGCTGCAGTAGTGCACATTGTCAGATTAACACATCTTTTCAACTAACTGCTGCTTGTTTCAACATGGTATTTAAACAGATCCCATAATATTAAAAAATGAATGTACAACTACATGTAAGGTGATGCACATGCACATTAATAAGAAAAGTTATGGAGAGGCCTTTGTTGTGTTCTGATTTCTGGTGAAAACGTGAAACACTGCAAACCCATCGGCTCACTGTAAAAAGGAACTTTTCTATCTTTAATGGCTGATGCAAGACTCATCTTTGCATGTGTGGGATTCTCCTCTTTATCAAACTCACCTGTTTTCTGCCCCGTTTCATTAAAATACCTGAAGTGTGTGTGTGTGTGTGTGTGTGTGTGTGTGTGTGTGTGTGTGTGTGTGTGTGTGTGTGTGTGTCATGGCTCTAAACATCTGGGGCTAAGATTCAATCAACAGCCAGGGGACAGAGCCAAAGTTTTGGCAAAGAGCTCACATCTCTGATGCCCAATTACACATTCATTCTAATACATATCTCCCAGGCTTGTCAACTAAATTAATGCTGCTAGCAGCAGCTATCACAGTCACCTCAGGCACAAAGTAAAACATGCTTTTTTTTTTTTTAGCATAAAATTTAGCGAAATTTATAGTAAATGTTGTGCTGCAAACCTCAGTAAATCATGTTTGTATTACTGAATGTAAACAGTCTGAAAGGGAAACTCCTGCGTGCGATAAAATATAACTGCGTCCACGCCTCTGTGACACCGCACCGCTTCAGTAAATCCTGACAGCAGCTTTTTAATGTCAGGACGGCTCTGTGCTGGTGAACACAGAAGCAGAATTATAGAATCACATTTTTGGTGTAATGACATAAATGAAAGTCTGAAAGATGAAAACTTAAAGATCCATGATAGAGCACAAATGTGGGCTCAGTGCTCATCATAGCCAGACACTTTATGAGTTAAGGAATGCCTCAACTATAAACAGCACTCTCATATAAACACCAGATAAGAGAATTAATTTTGTTACATTGTTGTTACTGTTTCCCGTATAATGAGGCTTTTGTACGTGTTTCATAAATCATGCAAATGACCAGCAGAGGTTTGCTGGGTCACGTTAGTAAACCTAATAAAGCTAAACTCAAAAATAAGAACACTCCTAAAGGATGCTCCACCTGAAGGAAACAGATGCCGGCTGCTCGGTGTAAAGAACATGTCTGAGATGATTGTTATATTACTTCTTAGGCATTTAAATGTAATAGAGTTTAGAAAAATATTAAAACATAAACATCTTTGCTGATGTGATAGCGAGGACTATAAACCAAATCAAGACTCGGTAATAAAGATGCGGTTTGAGAGAAAGGGTGCTCACTATCCCCCAGGAGCTATAATCAGTTAGCCTGCAGCATTTCTTAAAAGGACCCAAAAATCTGCATTGTGTTCCCGGTTTATGCGGTGATGAATTCTTAAATGGTGCTATAGAGCAGGTACAGGTGTTCAGGAGAGATAAGAAACTCACCTGCCTACCACCCCTCCCCCTCCCACCACCAATCCTGACTCCTGACACCTTTTAAGGGCTTTAACCACTAGAAAAAAATGGTGATGGTTATTTCCATGTGCCAGCCTGTCAGTCACTCTGCATTTCACATTTAGACCACAGACACTTTTTAGAGATGAAGAATGATGCAGGGACGCAGGGCTCAGCTCCTTAGACTGGAGATGACAACAAAAAGAGCCCACAGATGATTCAGGTGTATAATTATTAAGTGCTGAAGCTGGGGCTAAATATTAGACACATGAAAACAATCTTACTTTATTTATGAAATCATTTTCTGATGTATTTATGAATGCTTATACATAACTTGAGGCATAATTCATGATAAATCATTTATCATGTGTAAAACTGAATGAATCTTATTATTTATTAATGTGCAAACTAACATTTGTCAGCTTAAACAGTAAAAAAAAAAAAAGCACTAATTTATCCCACTGAAGTAATTCCAGCACGGCCCTCAATGAAGAATGTTTCTGTATTTTAATAGTAAAGTTTAAAGTAACTAATCGCCCACCAGATCAGTTTTGTTTGGTCATTTAGTTATCGTTAAGGTTAATATTTCAGGCACCACCAAGAGGCAGACGGTCTGTTCTTGTCCTGTGGGGTCTGAGCTACTGAGGATAAAAAAGTCTGGGTAAAGTGATTAGACGAGTAACCCTCAGATCAGCCATCCGTACCACATAAAAACTATTATATTGATTTCCTAATATGAGTGATTGTTAATAACATTAGCTTTCCAATTCTACTTCCAGGAACACTATAGCATGAAGTCCTATTAATCAATAATATTTTTTTTTATTACACTCATTTATAATAAAAAAAATATTATACATTATGATTATAAGATTGAGATAATTAGTTCAAAATTAAATATATATGATTATATGAGACATGAACTGATGAGAAAGTGTTTGACTTCATCCCCCCCCTGAGAAGAAGAAGATGCTGCTTATTCTTAGAAACCTACTTTTGACAGGACTGATGAAGCTTTACATTCTTTATTGATCAAATTCTATAGTTCAAATTGTTGTGACACCAGACAAAGCTGGATGACTCACACAGTGTGTCAGATAACCAGCCGTGACCCCCCCCCAGTTCCTCTTTCAGGACTGCAGATCCTATAAAGTAAACAGGATTTGGTAACACTTTATTTGAAGGGGTGACATAAGACTGACATAACACTGTCATGAACATGAACGAGTCTTCATTACTGTTTATGACTGTTGTCATTCAGTAAATTATGACACTTTTAATGCAAAGTTCACTTTTAAACAATATCAAATTTGCATTAAAAGAGTCAAAAGTGTCATAATTTACTGAGGATTTATTATCTTTAGAACCAAAAACAGGAAAAAAAAAGACAAGACAAGTTTAGCCAAGCTAAAAATGATAGATCCTTAACCTGAAGCTGAGTGTGTCTCAGACCCTCATCACACCCCCACAAAACCAAACTAAACCAAACCAAACCCACCACCGGGTCTTTCTGTCTTTGTGAGGCAGTTGGAGTCACTTTGTATATGACCCATTGATGCAACACTAATTTAAATAGTTACTTACTGGCATAAAGTTGACCTGAAATCAGGTTAAGAGAGAAAAAAAAATTAATTGCACCATTAAGTATTTAACCAGAAATGACAAACTTCACACCATATAATAAATAATATTATAATTTTCACAGTTATTTGTAAAAATATGTTGGTATTTTGCAGCATTAATTTAGCCCAGCAGGTTTATCATGAATTAGCAGGACACCAGAGTAACTCTGAATGTCACATTGGTGGAAACACGATTTTTCTTCTGGCCTTATTTTGCCACATTTCCAGCATACACACACACATGCACACACACACACAATATGTGAAACACACAGAACCTCATGATTTGTACCCCCATATAGTATCACCTCTCAGAGGACACAGACGTTGTTAAACTTAGGCAGGAAATGAGTTTTGCGACATAATGTATGACACACAGCAGTCGACAGCCCTCCCTGATCACCCTGCCCTTCAAAACTGATGGATACTAATATGCTGCTACATGAAAATGTGTCATGACAGAAACAAATGGAAACGCAGAAATACAAAAAGATCGAGAGAGGAAATGGAGCAAAAATGATCCTCAAATCTATCAGAGGTGCTTTTAAACGGGGGAAACGATGTTTCTAAAAATGCCCGTTCTTCCGATACCTCGTATCTGTTCTCTGACACCGAAATCTCCTGGGAGCGCAACCTCTTTGTCAAAGTATGCGTTCTGTGGACATGCAAAGAAAAGGAACTGTAAATCACTGCTTCTTTCTCTCTTGTCCATTTTCTTTCCCCTAAATTTTCAGACACCCAGCAGCCACTGAAAGGAAAAAAGGGCTTTTCCTATTTCTGCCTCTGAAGACACTTCAGGGGCCTGGGCATGAGTGAATTGTTCAGTGGAGCAACGCATGTCCTGCTGCAAATGAAGACCAAAATCCATCCTCCAGGCTGAATTATTAACAACACACATGCCCGAGAATCCCACTGTCCACAAGAGAGCAGAGGGGGTGGAACAAAGACCAGAGAGGAGTGGGGAAGAGTAATGGAGGTTAAAGGAGGAAAAAGGGTGCAGCGAATGCAAGGCTGGCTGGCTTGATACTTCAGAGGAGCACATGGGGACCCACACTTACTAGAAAGGTCAGCCGACCACTGGAATGCCCAACATGTCCTCAGACCCAGCAGAACAACCTGCTGTCACTTAATACTTAAGTAGAATCTTCAGGTATCTGAACTTGAGTGTACTTGAGTATTTATTTTTACTTTACTCACTACATTTTACACAGATGTACTTTCTGCTCCTTACACTTTCAAAACAGGCTCATTATTTTAGGTTTAATACTCAAACCAGTTTGAGCCTAACTGGAAGGAACAATAACACATAAAAAGTCCTCTAAACCGAACAACAATATCAGTCATTTGTTCCAAAACGACCCATGTGAGCTTTTCCAAAATTAGCCCTCCCACATGTGGCTTCTTCTGTCATGTCGGTCATGTTAGTGTGTGATGTGGCTGTAGCTCAGGAGATAGAGCAGGTCACCTAATAATCAGAAGGTTGGTGGTTCAAGCCCTGGCAGCTCCAGTCTTCATGCCGTAGTATCCTCGGGCAAAATATGAAGCGCTTGAATGGACGGGTGCAAATGAGGCATGTTGTAAAAAGCACTGAGTGTTCAATTATAGTAGAAAAGCACTTTATAAGAACCAGTCTACTTAGATAATGTTTAAGTTTTTCCTCTGGCATCTAATGCCATTTAGTCCGGATTTTTCAAAAATCTGAGAAAATCCATATTTAAGTATTTCTTCAGGACTTTGTGTACAACCACTACATGTTACTCGTACTGGTCGTAAAACACACATGCAGAAACAACCTATGAGGTTGTTTTTCTAGAGGAGGACAGGCTCCACATAAAAGCCAATCCTATTGGTGTATTCATCACCGGGGCTCATCGCATACATGAAAGAGGCAAAACCATATAATTTATGTATCATTTACAGCGCTGTGCTCAGGGGTTAATGTGGGCCGGAACGAGCGCAGATGTCCGTAAGTTGAGGTCACGGTACTTCAGCTTCTAGTTAGCGCTGCTGAAGAGGGGCGAGCATAAATAGAGTAATGTGTTGTGGCAGGTAATTTCAAATGAAACATTTCTAACAGCTCAACAAATATCGGCTAACACACAAACACGGCGCTGTGCGCGGTTTGTCACACAGTGCGTCTGCCAGCTAAACCTACAGCTGCTGTATTTCCGGGGAGAGAAAAGAATGAGAAAGATGTGATTTAAAAAACAGGAGAGGAGGAGGAGAAGAAGAAGACGGCTTATATTTACATGTAAGGGTGATATTTAATAAACTGGAAATTTAAAGCTTACTTGTCTTTATATTTAAATCAGATATTGGTTCAGTATATGATGTGAAGTTGTTTTGTCATATTGTGAAACATCCTGGAAAACAAACTGAGGTGTACTAACTGTGTGTTATTCAAAGGTATCATGAAAATATGCAACAGTTTATAAATAAACAGGTTAGTTTGCTGTGGCTGAGGTGAGTTTGGTTACATCCAATGTAGCAAAGATGACTGAAGTTCAGCTGATGATGATTAGATTCATTCACTGAATTCACCCTTTATACCAACTGTATACTGTCCAGTATAAAGAGTATAAATTATTGTTATTAATCTCTGTCTCTCCCCCCCTCTCAGCAGATGACTGCCCCTCCCTGAGTTTTTCCTTCCCACTGTCACCAAGTGCTGCTCACAGGGGGTCGTTTTGACTGTTGGGTTTTCTCTGTATTATTGTAGGGTCTTTAGCTTACAGTATAAAGCACCTTGAGGTGACTGTTTGTTGTAATTTGGTGCTATATAAATAAAATAGAATTGAATTACTTTATAACACAGAAGCCCTCCAGAGTTATGCAGCCTAAAATACTATACTATACCGTCTCCTCTACATAAAATGTGGGCCTTCCCATTGTTCAATGGGCTTTACCTCATATCTCAGCTGAAGTGCTTAATGAAATTTACATGTGCTGTGCTACATTATTTTTTATTAAGTATGCATTTAGTGTAATAAACTCTCCTTTCATTTTTGAAGCCCTTTTTTTAACAACCAAAATAATTCACGGAAACCCAGAACAGCAAAATAGTTGAGCTGATTTAATGAAAAATCTTTACGTTATTACAAACGCTGGTGTCTGTTAGGATCCTGCAGAAACAACGATCTGTTGTCAGTAATCCTGTTGGTCAGCAGTCAGGCTGTTGGCCGTCTTTGATCTTCAGAGTAATGCTCAGGATTCGTTAAACGAGGGAAAAACTCGGGTTAAAATTGAGCCAATTCACTGATAGCAGAAAACTGGGGGTTCAAAGAGAGCTACTGTAATAAAATCAAGTGAAGTAGAAATACAAATATTTACTTTGGCATTACTTTTCACTTCAGATACTGATCCTCATTATAGCGCAGACATTATGTTTGATAAAAACACAATGATGCTTCTTGCTTCCCGTCGCCCGTCTTCTTCATCCTCTGAATGTATTTCTGCTGTCTGCAGACAGTGGACTCAACGCATGCACACTTAAGAGATTCCTTTTGCAATTAAAGGAGGTACCTTTTTCTTCTTCTTCTGTATCACGCCATAAACAGTCTGCCCATCTTGTGTTGTTTTGGAAATATGCTCCCACAATGGGAGAGGCACTAAGAGAACACTTAAGGTGGCCACTTTTCCAGGCAGCACAGTGGGGACATAACAAAGGCGGCTGTGGGAGTCAATAAAGAGGCCAGGAATAGCAGGGGGATATCTGAGAGAAGTAAACAACCCTGAAGAGAATAAAAAATGAAAAGAGGATTCTTTTTTTTCTCCATTCCTTTTGGTTTGGTTTCTCTTTGGTTCAGCCAGTGGGATACTACAAAAATACAAACATTTGTGTATACGGCACACCGATCCCTGAAGCGACCCGGCATTTGCAATGACAATGGCACAATGACAAATATTCCTGCTATTTATACTGTATTTTAAAAACATTGAGAGACCTCTCTCAAATTTTTACTTACAATATGGATTTGTGGTTTTTTTGGAGTTATTTCCACTGATGAGCTGATATCTCAGATTTTTGAGCATGTATGGATGGATGATGTATGTATGGAAGTAGAAGAGTGGAAAAAGCATGCTGGGCTGTGAAACAAGTGAAAGGCTAGCACAGTCAGGTCTGCTATTCCTTCACTTTACTGGACAACTTTCGATCACTAGACAATAAATTGGCTAAGATTGAGGACACGTGCTTGACTTCAGATTTGTGAAACTCAATCTATTCAGTTTTTGACAAATGCCGCAGTCTAAACTCATCACTGCGCACCATCCCTCTAAGTAAGTAAGTAAAGCTTTATTTATATAGCACCTCTCAAAACAGGTGTTACAAAGTGCTTCACAACAGGACAAAGAATAATAAAAACAAAATAAAAACAAATTAAACAAATGCCAAGCTAAAAAGATGTGTTTTTAAAAGACCTTTAAAATGCATCAGTGAGTCCGCCGCTCTAAGATGGACAGGGAGAGAGTTCCAGAGACGGGGAGCCACTGAGGCAAAAGCTCTGTCTCCTTTTGTTTTCAGTAGTCCCTGATCACATGACCGCAGTGATCTAGAAGGAGTATATAAGTGAAGGAGTTCACTAATATACAATGGGGCTTGCTCGTGAAGAGCTCTAAATGGAAGTACCAGAATCTTAAACTGTATTCTAAATTTCACAGGTAGCCAGTGTAACTGGATCAGAAGCGGGGTGATGTGAGAATATTTGGAAGATTTGGTCAGAAGCCTAGCAGCAGCATTCTGAACAGCCTGTAAACGCTCCAGGGAATGTTTGCTAAGACAGGTAAACAATGCATTACAATAGTCCAGGCGAGAGGATATAAATGCATGAATAACCATCTCAAGTTCAGAATGCGATATGATGGAGGTAAGCTTAGCAACATTCCTAAGGTGGAAGAAACAAGAATGCGTCAACAATTTAACATGAGAGTCAAGCATAAAGGCAGAGTCAAAGGTTATCCCAAGGTTCCTAATAAAAGGCTTAACGAATTTAGCAAGAGGACCAAGGGCTACCATTATATTAGAGACAGATTTATCCGGAGCACAGATCAGAATTTCAGTTTTGTCCTCATTAAGTTGAAGAAAAGTTTCGGCTAGCCAGCTTTTAATGGATTTTAAACACATTATTAGTACCTGCAACTTTGAGACATGTTCATACAGCTGGATGTCATCAGCATAACAGTGGTACGATATTCCCTCAAAAGTGTTTAGAACTCAAAGGGAGCAAATATAACAGAAACAGCAGAGGGCCCAAAACAGAACCTTGGGGGACGCCATACGCAAGATAAGCAGAGTCGGATCTGAAATCAGAAACTGCCACATGAAATCGACGATTTAACAAGTATGAAGTGAACCATTCAGGGCAGATCCAGATATACTCACCCAGCGATGTAGTCGCTCTGTTAACTCTCCACGATTACGCAGCAGCTGTAACAGTAATCAGCTTATCTTCTTCTACCAAGTTCTTTTTGGTTTGTCCCCACCCTTACGTATCTGCTTCACTTGTTCCAAACTGCTTCTTATAACACCCGAGCTGCTCATTTAATTTTGTTATAAGTCACTAGAATAAATGCTTTATACTGATGTCTGTTGTCATATCGAGCCAGTGCAACGAGAGCCTGAAGTTTGGCAAAAACTGGACAAACTCCCCATGAAAGTATCCCCTCGAACATCACCTAACCTTTGTCTGCCTGCTGCTCACTATTGCTTCATAAATGTCCTATATTAATTTCCTAATGCTCTAGCTATTTTATGTCTTGCTTGTGTAAAACCTGATGGTTTTGCATGTTTTTAAATGGAACGTTTGTTGGTGTGTTGAAATGTTTTCAGATGTGTGCTGTTGTGCTTCCTGTAAAGAGTTAAAGTAGAACTGCTGGTTTGCACTGAGTTTTTTTTTTCACCTCTGTGTTCAGCAGAGCTCACAGACAGTATAAAAGACAGCTGTAGCTGCCACGATATCACGCGCTGGGTTTGGATTTGGAAGCTTCAACGTTAGCTTTTGCATTTGGAGCAAATGTTACCTTATATGGATGAGAGGGTGGCATGCTAACTTGCTAATTTATCAGTTGATGTGAGTTAACTTGGTTAGCAAGCTGCATTCATAAACAGCACAAATGCAACGAATAGACACATATCAGCTAGTGAATGCCAAGTGATAAATTAGAATTTCATTCACCAAAACTGAAGGACCAACTTCTTTTCACCACACAGGAAGCCATAATATTAATCAGATAATCTATTAAAAATGCTCCATAAGCTAACAACAGCACACACAGTAAGTATTTTCCCGTGGATGAAACCTAGCAGCGTGTATAAGGAAACCTGTCAATCAACATGGCCACACCCTTAACTCAATTATCCAAGCAGATGAGTTTTTATCTTTCCAGTAGCCTTACCGTATGCACGCCCTGGTGAGATGCAGACTCCTGCTCTGATATCCAGACAGACCAACAGACCACTTCACACTTGTCACAAAGGAAATCATATATATCAGGAAAGCATGAGGCAAACTGACTTGAGTTTAGACACGTTTTTATGGCTTCATTAAGCCTGACAATAAAACTGTCTGTACTGAGTTTGGGTCTTCCAGACCAGAAGTATTCCTTATAATAAGATCGTATTTTCTGTGGACCAATCAGGTAATGTCGTTGGTAGGAAATTCTTCACAGTGTTACGTAGCAGAAATTTAAAAAATAAAATTAAAAAAGCCTTTTTACTCATAAAAAATGCAACCTCTCACTAGCCAACACTTTCCACTATCAACAGTATTTTTAGCTCATGTTAAAATTGAGATAATGAGCTAGTTCACACATTTTGATCCTGCCTGACTGTCCATTGGCATTTTACATGAGGATAATGAGGTGCAGAAATATACAGTATATGGACATTACACCGACACTGGGCACTTGTTCTGTCTGAGTTACGAGTGCCACTAATCTGGCTTAATGATAGGACACATGTTGGGGAGTAAGAGGGATGCAGATGGTGAGAGGCAAGCAGAGAGGCATCATTTACATGTATACACCGTCTCACTAATTACATTATAGTACAACTTGTCAAGTATCCCATAATGATGGATAACTGTTTTCTCCTTGTTAACACCTTGAGTCAAAATGTTTGTGAAGTGTATGTCTGTATTTACTTGATCCTAAAGAACTACTGCTGTAACATATATTAGTGCATTTTGTTTATCTAATGTTTAAAATGCATCATCCTGTGCTGTCATTTATAACACAAAAAACATAGATCTTGGTCCACTGCTGTTGTTTTTTCAATTACAAAAAGACTCTAGGGGAAAAAAAAAATAAGAAAACCCCGTCTCAGTCTCTTCCCTGTGAATTACTTTGTTTCTATTACTCTCCTGCTCTCTCCTTGATATGGGAAAAGCACGCCGAAGGAGCATCGCTTGTTGTCATGCCATCCTACTTGGTAACAAAGCGTTGGCTTGAATGGGCTGACAGGTCATGAAAATTTCATCAGCATGAGAAATGTCTGTTTTCCCCTCAACTTTCTGTTTACTGTTATCAATAATTTGTGAACAACAAACAGCAGATGTCTCACCCCCTCTAACAAAAGCTCTGTACTTGTCTGCGTGTGCATGTGTGTGTGTGTCTGTGTGTGTGTGTGTGTATTCATAAAACAGATGTTCCCTACTGCTGGAAGCAGACTAAGATGGACTTTGAACACTGGAGCTAATTGTGAATTAATCAATCTATTACCATAGAGATGGAAGGCAAAAAGAAAACAGTGCCAATACCAACTAGAGGCATCCTGTTACTAACATTTCAAAGATAGTACTAGTAAGTTAATTATGGACAGATGTGCATCTGAATCCTTGACTTTTTTCCACATGTACTGGGGCAGAATTTCTGAATAAAACAAAATTTGAGAAAGTTCTTAGTGTCTTAATTTTGTCAAAGTATATTTTAAAATATGACCAGTAACCATAAACAACCAAAGCTGAGGCCAGTGACACATTAAAATTAATGGTAACCCCTAAAAAGTGCTTGTGAAAATGAATGAACGTACTCACAGGGCTGAGCTGTCGTCAGTGCTGGAGGGACTGTCGCTCTCCAGTAAGGGCACTGTTGAACACTTCACAGAAAGCACACAGGAAACTGCAGAAGAAGAAAGAAGCCAAAGTGAAACGTGATGCTTCTTTGTTGGAAGGTTTTACAGTCAAGGTTCATCAGTTTAGTAAATTATGTGCAATAATTTGGCCTGCATGGATTTTCTTTTGATTGGTTTGTTTTGCAAGAGATTTATTTATTTTTATCGGGGCAAAACGGTGCAGCTGTGCTGCCTCACTGTCAGGTCACTGTCAGTGCAGCATTTTAAGTGATGGTTTTGATGATGGTGGCACAGAATTTGTACATCTGACCAGAACTTGAGCATCAGAATGACAAAACCAGCTCAAGAGAAAAGTCAGGATGCTATGCAAACATCCAAAGAGGAGTTGTGTCCCATGAAGGAACGCTAGATACCTCACTACCCCAAAAATCCTAAAAAAAAAAAAAGTATATGATAAGAAGCACTTAGAGCACCAACCTCCACCAAAGCAGTCCATGCTCTGAGCAATATTTACTTTAACAGTAACAGTGTTGCAGTTTGTATATGTTTCTTTGATTTTCTTTGTTCTTTAAAAAGTTTGCAGTGCAGTAAAAATCAGATCAGGGCAGCATGACAGAAGTTTACTTTGAGTACACAAACATTATGTAGGAGCAGGATAATAGCTACTGAATTGTAAATAACACATATAACTTGACCTTATTATATAATATACTACAGTATATTTCTAACTAACTGGCAGCTCATTCTCTCTCTCTCATATTTTCTTTAAAGACTCTCAGAGTGATTCAAGCCAAATCCAACTGCATTCATATTCAAGATATTATTACTACCACCAATAATCACAGGAACTTAGAAATAGTTACTGAAAAGTTTCTGCAATTAAGCAAAATTCACTATTTTTACCAGTGTGACCCTCAGATATTCAATCAGAACACCGAGCTTAACGTTTCCTCTCTCATTCCCGAGACATGGTTGGCACACCGAACCATTTGTTTCCTGAACAATCAGACTGCAGTGTGCTCTCAAAGCAAATTTTAAGGCCATACTTCCATGTGATCAGATCAGATTTGTGTATCCAGACATCATATCTATCTGGATGGGTTGCTATGGTAACGACGGAGGTGTCACTGCTTGATAAATTGTCTCGTTCTGACTGCTGGTCTCCATGTTCTCCTCCATAGCTCTCTGCTAATAGTAACAACTAAGAGTTAAGCAAACACTCATACTCTTAATACTGTACATACTTCCTTTGTACACTACACACTCAGTGGAGACTGAATGGTGAGGTCATGGCAGGTGTAGTGTAGGTAAGTATTGGTAGAACAATTGCTTAATCCACTGGCTGCATCAGTCGGTGGGAGAGGAGAGCAGAGCAGCTTATAGCACCGATTCCTGACCTGTGACTCCTACACAATGGTACAGGTGTTGATTACACACCATGTGGCCATCTGTGTGAAAAGTACATGCAATTACACTGCACTCTTTCCACAAACACAGGCATTTATGTATGCACACACGGCACTAGACCTGCATGTGATGAGATAAAGTGCACACACAGACAGACACACACACCCCGCAGGGACTCAAGGTATCAAAACATGTACTGCTGAGTCCACAGACAGACTAATACATCAGGTGTCAGAGGTCGTAGCCTCTGCAGCAGGGTAAAGACAAGCTGAAAGAATCCCACAACAATGGGCAAAGGAAATGAAAGAGCATTTTGTTACTATAATGTATGCACCACCGCAAAGTTTTCTACTTTCTGCACATCTGATTGGCGTTCTATCACTTTTAACTCACCACAGCACAACATGACTCAAGCTATTTGTCAAGTTAAGTAAAAACAGGAAGAAAGTCCCCAAGGAGGTGTGCATTTGACATTATTTTAGAGGAACTGTAATAGTTTGTGGCATTTGAGTGGAGGACAGGGATTTTGATGAAGCTGAAGGGCAAGACAGGGTGAAGAGGGAGCAAGAAAAGGAAGACAAAACATCTGGGTGTCCTGCTGGGCAGATTGTGGGGGGCCTGAGTGGTCTCATCAACATGAGAACCCATCTTTAAGTCATGAGGCAAGAAGACACACCTTTAGGCCTTTCCTTTTTGTGCATAAAGTGCAGCTCAGCTGAGTTTTGTGACAGCTTGTCAGCTTGTCTAATATCCACTTCCTGCTTGTGGCAGGTCTTTTCAACACCAGCAAGGTGAGATTGCCTGGTTTTACAGTGCCACTTCTCAATTTTAAGAGAAATCTCAATTTTCCACCTGTCAGGATCTATTAGCTATCCATTTTCTTTTGATGTCATTTTTTTTCTTCACAGTTTCTCACATTTTCATGCACAGAGGTTTATCAGCGTGTTCTCGTATGGATTTGTGTGTGTCTGTGGTTCTGTGTAGCCAGCAGAAAGCCACATATTATCTAGAATCCTGTTTTAGCACATAGAGCAGGTCTGCACCCCGTGTGTGTGTGTGTGTGTGTGTGTGTGTGTGTGTGTGTGTGTGTGTGTGTGTGTGTGTGTGTGTGTGTGTGTGTGTGTGTGTGTGTGTGTGTGTGTGTGTGTGAGAAACAGTCCCTATATGAACCACACACTCAGCTGCCAGTTTCTCTCAGCATTTCCTGTCACATTGTCAAACTGAACACAGATATACTGAACTACACATAATTCACAGCATAAAGCCTCAGCATAAAGCCACTTAGTGAAGCCCAGGTTTAATTGTACAGTGACTTATTCACTGCTTTGCAGGATGTGTTGTGACATCCATATTTACCACACTGTATATTAGGGTGGTGGATTTGCATGTCTATGGCCAAAAATGAAATGCTATTAGTTGTAATCGCTCAAGGTGAACACATAACATAATGTACTGGCACAGAATTCACAAATAAGCAATGCAGTATAATTCTTAGTTATGTGTACTTTGAGTATTTTAATTTTATGCTACTTTAACCTCAATCCCTCTATATCTCAGAGATACAGCGCACCTTTTACTCCACATCTATCTGACAGCTGTAATAACAAGTAACTTCTCAAAAGGTGAGCATTTTAAAAGCCTATCATCATAATGAATAAGTCAATAGTTAGAAAATAAATTGAGAAACCTTGCTGTATAAACAGCCCATTTTAATTCCAAGGCTGTAACATATTGCGGTTTTGTGAACACTGGTACCATCTCACAGATATGAGCGAGATATCCTTTTGTGAGTGGACTGGACTCACATTTAAACCAAGGGGCAGTGAAGCCAATGAAGCCAGTGTTAAAGTGGCAAAAACTGTTAAGGTCCCTTTAGCTGCCTCCAGTCACCACAGACTCCTGTGTTAAAAAGTCCAACTGCATTGCATTAACTACACGTATAAAGGTTGATTCACAGCATGGAGCCCTGCTCTAAAAACTGTCACAGAGTTAACCCTGTCTGTGAAGCTGGATTTTTGTACCACCCCTGGCTGAAGCACTGAGCTGTATGTTAAAACCAAGACTACACTGTCCACTTTAACTCTGTCTGAAGCAGTAAGGGTTCTTGGTTGTTGGCTAGCTGCACTGAAGCGGGAAAATCCACCTGTTAGCCGTAATGTTCAGGTTTGCAGACTGTGGAGGAGAGCCTGTTTGAGTCAGGTATGACGGTGGTTCAGACACAGACAGCTGGAGTCAGACACTCAGTTTGATTTTTTTCCTCCTAAGGTCAGTGCGCAGACTGAGCGCTGTGCCTGCCTGACTCCAGCTGGTCAGGCCGGTGAACCACCACGGCACCAGCCTCTCCTCCACACAGTCCTCATTTAAAAAGTGCTCTGCAAACCGAAACATTACAGCTAACAGGTGGATTTTCCCATTTCAGTGCAGCTAGCCAACAACCAAGAACCACAGGGTTAAATCTGTGAGTTCTTTAGAGCAGGGCTCCATGGTGTAAATTAGTCTTTATACATGTAGTGTTTATGTCCACTGTAACTTCATTTGCACATGACAAGGAGCGCTGCTGCGTCCTCTCATACACAGAGTTCCAGAAGAGAGCATAAAAAGTGTGCGTTCCATTTTAGTACACACAGTATTGTGTAAAAAGTGTTTGGGGCTGAGAGAAGACCTTCCTGTGTGGGTGTGTATGTTAACATGCTGAACAAAGCTTCCCAACCCTGTAGTCACAAACCAAAGGCCTCTTTTAAATTTACTTGTAGTTATGGTGAAATCCAGAAAAACACAAATCATTGTATCCAATATTCAGGCCTTAAAAAGTATCTCAGATTTTCTGAGCAAGGAAATGCTTTTGGTTTGGTAGTTACCCAATCCTCCAAAACACTCACCATAAGAAATCATCTAACTGCACAAGCATTTTTAATAAGTACATTTGGTATCAAACACCAACATTAGAACATGTCAGGTATTTCAGACATTTATGGAGGATTTTATTTGCTTGGAAATGGTTAAATATATAAAATGAATGCCTAGCTTTGAAGATGGAAGCAATACATGAAAGATGGCACTGTATAATTATTAATGTGTGTATATCATTAAAATACATATAAAGAAAAACTAATGAATAAATAAACTAATGTAAGGTTAACCAACCCAGTGATGCCATGTTCTGTACTGGCACAAGATGGCGCTACACATGCTCTGAAAACTTAAAATCTATGATAGTTTTTTAGAGCAGGGCTCCATGCTGTGCATTTACCTTTATACATTAGTGTTTCATGTCCAGAATTATTCCCTGATACAGAAAAAGCTTCGGGCTGTATGGACAGTTTCCTCCTCATAAGAACTCATCCACCTGGATAACTGAGTTTGGGTTGTGGCCGCACTGACTGACAGTTGTCTGGACAAAGGTGGGCGGAGCCTGTTGGAATCCGTCTCCAAAAACCAACAGAGCAGAGGCCAAATTACCAACACTGAAGCTTTAATGATTTAAGTGCATTTGCTCAGTGACAGTTTTTAATGTGATCGAGGTTCAACCAAAACCACAATCTGTCCCTAAGGCTCACCGACACACTGCAGCAGCTGTTAGTGTCTCAATGCTAAAGTAGTTTTTAGTGCCTAAACCTAACCAAAGAGTAAAGACAAAAGTTAAAAAAAGCAAGTAAAAATGAAACCATTCCCTGCTACTTGCCATATTTTGGTGGTAATCGGCACTTTGCAATTAGTAATTATTATCAGTAATAACTGGTAACACAAAAATGTATCAATTCTGAATCTGTCAGAGGAGCCAGCACTGCTGCAGGCTGTGAGACTACAGGTCACCTTTCAGCTTACAAACAGTACTGAATAGAGCTTTGTGGAGGTACCATATGGACCTGTCCAGCAGTGATGTGGTTATCAAGGAAAGTAGCAGCCATTAAGCATGAAGGTCACAGCATGCAGCAAGTAAGAAAATCAGTGTGAAAGCTAAGAAAGCTGCAAGCTAAACGTGCTCAAAACATGCTTCACTGCTTTGTGGCGCTCCGTGACAATGCCCTTTGAAGGTGACTGAAGGTCCGAGATGTGACATATTGTTTGCACGGTACTCCATCCACCGAGTTAACACGCATATCTGCCAGTGAGAATTTGATAACACACAAAACATATAGAAATAACCAAAGAATGCATGAAGCATATTCTAGACAAACACTCACCCGTTCACATGAATGAACGGGTGAGTGTGTCCAAACTTTTGACCTGTCCTGTATGCACTAGAAGGGAGCAACTTAAGAAATTGTATCATAATGATTTTGATAATTGAGGGAAAATGACTGTCAAAAGCACAGCATCAAAGAAATCACTGAAATGTTACCAAATATAAACGCTTAGAAATTATAAATAGAGCTATCGCATTTGTACAGGGATAAATATGACACATCCAGGGACAAGTGTACACACGCATGTCAGCTCACACACAAATATCCTGCTTAAACCCCCATCAGGACTGCCATTACTATCACTGGGCTTATTTACGAGGCTCGTCAGCACTGGGAGAAAAATAATGTAGCTGCTTTTCATAAAGTCTGTAATGGATCCCTAATGGATTTGTCAAATTGACTGGGGAGGAGAGGAGCTGCTTGAAGGGAGGGAAATGGACACAAAGTGGTCTTTGATGAGTGTATGTGTGGACGAGAACATGAGTCTATGGTATTTTGTATGTATGCTCTGATTTGTTTCACTCCGTCTCGATGCTGTGCATGCTAAGCCAGTTGTGCGGCTGTAATGAGCGTTTTTCCTCAGGGGAGCAGGGGAGATTGAAGGCAATAGTAGTTTTAGTGGGTTTATTCCTCAGCAGTACCTTAACACTGACATATACTTAAAAAAAAAAAAAAGAGAGGGAGGGATTAGGGCTACTTTTAAAATAAGGTCGTAATTTTAAAGTCTTAATCATTTACTGGAAGTCAGCATTATTACAGATGAAAGACTGCTTCACATTGTGACAACCTGCTCTGCGTCAAGCCATGTTGTCACAGATGACAGCGTGCTGCCACACAGACAAGGCTGAAGTATTTGCAGACTCACTTCCATTTCCTTTGAAGTGTAATTACATGCTTCATCTCAGGAACAGACAGACGGTACACACCAAGCATCATGTCAACGTTATTCAAATGCTCGCATGCAAAGCTGTTTCTTACTAAGTAAAGCATACTCTGACATATTCTGACATTAATGTGACAAAATGCTCTGAGAGGCATTACTGAAAACTTTCTGAGCACCTTGCTTAAACATTTTTTTTTTAAAAAAAACAGTATATTTAAAGAAGTGGAAACAGTGAAGTTTAAAGAGCACTCTGAGCCAGCCTACCATTTTCTCCTGGTAGTTTATTCCAAATCTGGGAGTTTCGTGCCTGAGCTCAGTTCTCAATTCACAGATCAGAACGATAACTTGGTCAAGCTCTCGAGGCACCTCTCGACATACCGAAACAACTCAAGTTTCATCCAGCCTTATGCTCAGATTTCATAGGCCTCAGCTATGAAACCAAAGGTGTAAAGTGGGCACAGTGCAAAAATCTCATGTCATTTGGAGAATACACATCCACTGGATCACAGCTGTAATTCCCCAGAACCGTACAGAACCATATGAATGTAAGGATATAATTATTAAAGAATGACGTCATTCTCTGTCTATGCTTTGGTACCTGCTCCACCTATGTGTGCATGGGTGTCCTTTCCTTTGTCCCTCTCACTGTTTTTAAAGACGAAGTGACCTCTCACACTGTGTTATAAAGTATTTGTAGCATTTTACGATTGGAAGAGTTTCCTGTGCTGAAGAAACCATGTTTTTCAGCCTAAATGGCCTTTACCCAATAAAAAGATAGCCACCTTGGCTGATAATGGTTTGGCTTTTCATAAACTGAAAGATATGAGTTTCACTGTCATTCACCTTGGCGTTACATGTTGGCGCCCTATTGCAGCATCCAGCGTTTTACTTAAACAAAAGCAAACTCATGACTACATCTAAAACCACAGCCGGTTTGTCTCAGTCTGTGAGGGAGTCGGGTGAAGCTCTGCTCATCATCCATCTTGGACCAATAACAGTTGCTGCTGAGCATGCGCTGTGGTCACAGGATGGCTAAAAGAGACATTCAGACTAAATAAAAGTAAAACAGAAATTATCTTATTTGGACACCCCAGCTTTTAGACGGCTATGATAGTGCCATTTTATCTTCTTATTGCCATCCTGTTGCAAGGAGCCTTGGTGTTCTCTTTGACAGTACTTTAAAATTTGATAAGCAGATTAGCTCCGTAGTTAAGTTGAGTTTTTTCATTTAAGGCTCCTTAGTAAAATAAAGGCCCATCTCCCTCCACAGGACTTTGAGAGAGGAATTCATGCTTTCATTACTTCTCGTCTTCACTGCTGTAATTCTCTCTATGTTGGCTGTGATCAGCTGTTGCTTCGCTGCTTGCAAACGGTCCAAAATGCAGCAGCGCGGCTGTTGACAGGCAATAAACGGCGTGATCATATTACACCTATACTGGCCTCCTTACATTGGCTCCCAGTCTATTTTAGGATTTATTTTAGGAATTTAAAATTTTACTACTTGTTTTTAAGAGTCTTAATGGTTTGGTGCCTGGCTACTTAACGGATCTCTTGAGACCTTTTATTCCTTCTAGGGCCCTGAGGTCTACAGACCATCGGTTATTGAGTAGACCTGGATCCAGGCTGAAAAGCGAAGGTGATCGAGCCTTTGCAGTGGTGCCACCAAAGCTTTGGAATAACTTACCTTCTCATATAAGAGAAGCTCCTTCGCTTTATCATTTTCAAGCACTTCTTAAGACATACTTATACATATACTTAGACATACATATTCTTTTCTTAATAGTGTGAATTATTATATCTTTATTTATATTTATAATAACTGCGGCTGCTGTTACACCCAAATTTCCCCTCTGTGGGACAATAAAGGCTGTTTCTTCTTCTTCTTCTTCTTCTTCTACTTATATTCCCATGTGTTTGAGACTAGTTGAGTGAGTATTCTGGCTTTACTATGGTATCGTTGTTTTTATATATCTGTGATTTTACCCAGGGTTTTACCAGTTAATATTTGATTTTTTTTTTTAATTATATTGTTAATTTAATGACTATTGAAGAAGAAGAAGAAGAAGAAACAGCCTTTATTGTCCCACAGAGGGGAAATTTGGGTGTATTGCATGTTTTGATGATCTGTACAGCACATTAAAAACAATTACAGTTGACCAATGTGCTACAGAAATAAACTTTGCCTTGCCTAAAATATCACATTGTTCTGTCTTCAGATTCAGACGGACTGCAAAATGTAAAACCTTGATTCTCCTCTGAATCTACATTAATGAAACCCAGAGACAGGGACACTTCACGTGGCGCAATCACGTCTTTATTTCTGCAATCACCAACAATTAAAGATAAGCATGCCTCTAATCATTGCTTAAACAAACGTGCCAAGAAGTCCTCGATGGGAAGGAAAAAAAACCCCTAAAAAACTTTAATATATATTAATATTGGTTGTAAGATGTAATACACCAGTCCCAGTCATATCACTTCAGACTAAAACTTGTTGGTTGGTTTAAGTGATGATTTGCCTCCAGCTCTGACATCTGCAAAACTGATAATCACAGTTTAGTATACTTGAATATAGATCAAACGATATTCAGATTAAATCATGCCATAACTTTTTCCTTTGCATTGCAGAAGTGCTGAAACAAAATATGGCCCACACATCCCCAGCTCGATCGATGCACTTGCCAACTACAGCATCATCGGCATGCACACTCGCTCGCAGTGTTCACTCAACAGTCAGAAGTGTGCTCTGGCAGCAGCAACTCAATTTGTCCGTTAACTAAAGGTCATTCCGACTGTGTTTTACCAAGGAGTCGCTATTTCAGAGCTCATTTGCTTCCTTCTACTTTTAGCCTGCAGCTCGCACTGCGGAAGGCAACAGTTTACAGGCAGACTGTAAAAAAAGGGGGAAAAAGATGTATCTACCTTCCACTGTGAACACACCCTTCGAATAGTTTCAAAATGTTTCCATAGCATTTAATGCTGAAATATTTTCACTCACTGAAATGTATTCATTGCACATTGTTGGGTGAGTTTTGAAAATATTAAATAAATGGATAAAATATAACTCAGTCGGAACTTCCACACAATTTCCACTGCAAATCACCAAATTTATTCCCAGCAAACATTCCTTCATTAATGCATTTCAGTCTAATCTAATCTAAAAAAAATATATATAAGTAAATTAAAAAAATGAAAACTACTTAAGGGCTGCGTGATCCGAGCTCCCTCTGTCTCACTCACCCTTTGAAACACATTTAAAATGCTTCATTCTCTGACAGGACCAGGTAATAATTAATTCATATTTAAACTTAGATTTTAGTTTTTATATAGAAACATTTGCAGTTCTGTTGAATAATCTTTTTAAGCTTTTATGTTCAGAAACTTGAATCATTAATAACCGTATGCTGTATGCATTCTGCCGTCTGGCTCAGTCTGAACAAACTGCACTTTATATTTGTTCCAAACATACAAAATTAAAGGAACACTTTTTAATCTGAGTTTAGCATCAAGTCATTTAAACCTCTGTGATACCAAGTATCAGAGGGGGCTGTTGATCAGTTTCAGCTAGCGGGGCAACAATGAGACAACCCCCCCAACAGGAACAGTGTTACAAGGTGGAGGACACTCACATTTTCCCTCCTCATCTTCTCTGACTGTTTTTTTTTCACTACTTTAGTGTTTGGCTAGGGTCAGAGTCACTGCTGGTAGCATGAGGTCATACCTGGACCCTACAGAGGCTGCACAGGTAGTCCAGCTCCTCCAGGATGGCACATCAATACGTGCCATTGCCAGAAGGTTTGCTGTGTCTCCCAGCAGAGTCTCAGAGCATGGAGGAGACTCCAGGAGACAGACAGTTACTGTAGGAGAGCTGGACAGGGCTGTAGAAGGTCCTTAAGCCATCAGCAGGACCACGATCTGCTCCTTTGTGCAAGGAGGAAATTTTAACAAAATGGATTAGCCTGTCGCATCATTTTTTCACTTTGGTTTTCAGGGTGTCATATATATATATATATATATATATATATATATATATATATATATATATATATATATATATATATATATATTGAGCAAATTTAAAATGCATGAATATTATTGCTGTCATTCTCATGTCAGATGTTTCATGAATGCAGCTTTGTGTCGCAGATTTTTAGTAACTGTAAAATTATTTTAAAAGTTATTGTTTAAAGGCTTAAACAGTTTTTAAAATTACTGCCCACTACAGACAAAACATTTGAACAATTATAGCCCATCGGCTCTTTTTAATTGGCTCTTCTTCACTGACATATCTTACAGGGAATACTTGACAGGTACAGTAGGAGAGTGCAAACACATCATTAGCATTGATATGGATCCTTATGGTGGTACATACAAAGCTCTCAACCCCCACCAACTCTGCAGCCTGCTGCTTTTCTGGTGCCCGGTGTCAAATGTGATTTGCGTGGCAGTACTGACCCAACCGTCCTTCCACCTGCAGACAGGTGGGCCCTCTCTCTCACAAGGCAAATGTGGGGACAAACTGAATGATCAGTGCCATCATGCAGTACAAATGAATGAATGCTGCAGGTTCAGAAGAGACAGCACACTCACACAGTAGCAACTTGTAAAGCAGAAAATTAGGCACATCCTATACCCTGCTTTACCTTGAATTTTATTCTAGACAGGACTTTTTTTCCCCTTTCTTCAAAATGCACATATTTTAATATTTTTCAGCAACACTAATTTCCCCAGATCCCATACATCAAGTGGCAGACCAGCCAAAGTTACTCTGGCTTCCTGCAGAGGTCTTTCCTATGTAACTACTACAGGAACCTTCAACTAAACTAATTTTTTTGATGTGTGTTAATCACCTTAGAGTAACCTGATGAAGAAGAAATTAAGAACTACTTAAATGCCTGAATGAACACTTTTCCAGCTACGCTGACAAGAGTAGACATTACAAACATCTCTTTTTTGTTGTTTTCTATTATTTCTATTGTCTGTCACAAGTGAATTTTAGGGTGGTCTGAATGCTACAGTGCCTTTGACTTCCATTGTACCAAAGCCAGTATCTCAAAGTCTCAACAAAATCGCACCAACATTGTTATCTCTATATGGAATAAAAGGATAAGACATTCCCTGGTGTTTTGGGCTCTTCATGACATGGTCTCAGATACACAGACACATTCACACACACACACACACGTCACATACAGACAAACACACATGCACAAGCCTTAAGGCCCTAGCTTGCCTTTGCTAGAGAAGAGTAGTCAGGGCTGTCCTTATCATTGCTTGATGATAATATAGAAGGTGGGATGCTTTTCTCCCACACTGAGAGCAGATAACAAAGAAAGTGCTGGACTGTCTAAGATACCAAACCACAGAGCAGCCTCCCATCCTCTCCCCCCTCCCTCTCCACTGCAGCCCACCCCTCCTTTTTCTCTGTTCCCTTTTGTTGTTTGAGAGACACATCAGATCGTGTTGCAGAAGAAAAAGCGAACAGACGACAGGTGATACCACGTCTGCTTGCAGGTAAGGAATGTCAGATGATATTAAGATGAAGAAAAGCAGAGAGAAAAAGAAAACTGAGGAAAAATCAAAGAATATGTGCAAAACAAGAAGGAAATATCCACGTGCCATTTGTATAAAGTGGGCATTTTTTTTAAAGCTATGCAGAAACAGAAAAAAGAAAAGTGAAGATTACAAATAGTAGAATTTTACAAAGGAGAAAGATTTCATGTTCATGGTATGAAAGCTTCGATTTTTATAAAACAACCTGAAAAAATGGAAGGTGAATTAACCTCTTCAATACACCACAAAAGCCTCAGGGAAGACCAATAACACAGTTTTCCAATAACACAGTTTTTGGGTAAAAACAGAAATGGGCAAAAAAACAAACAAACTAATGCACAACTTTGTCATTGCAATAAGTGACCTGAGCCTTATACTATAAAACAAGCACAACATACCCAGGTCCATTATCTAGCTTCACTTAACCTAACTTCAGCGATCAGGCTGAGCGGTCACACTAAGGTGGTCATCAACTCTGTCAGTCAACCCAGAGTTTCCTGATCAGGCTAAGAGGCATCCACCGTAAAGGGGAGCTGCTGGCAGCATCTCAGAAACAAGCATCAACAAGCAGAGCGGCTCATTTAAGTATTAATCAGAAAAGAAAGATCAAAATCTAGAATGGGAAAAAGGGTCAAACACATAATGCAGGCAGAAAGCAACTCGACTGTTGCAGACAAATCTGCAATGTGAGTGTGCGTCATTGGAAAACAGGTCCTATATTAATAAAGTTTAGCCCATTTGCCGAATGTGTTATCAAACATATCAGTATCACGGCTCTATCATTAGGACAAGGGATCACCTAGAAGTGAAAAAGTAAAAAAATAAATTAGAACAGATTTAACTCTAGTTTTTAACTGTATACGTTTCGTTTTCCATCCATCCATCCATTTTCTTCCGCTTATCCGGGGCCGGGTCGCGGGGGCAGAAGCCTAAGCAGAGAAGCCCAAGCTTCCCTCTCCCCAGCCACCTCCTCCAGCTCATCCGGAGGGACCCCAAGGCGTTCCCAGGCCAGCCGAGATACACAATCTCTCCAGCGTGTCCTGGGTCTACCACGGGGCCTCCTCCCGGTGGGACATGCCCGGAACACCTCACCCAGGAGGCGGCCAGGAGGCATCCTAATCAGATGCCCGAGCCACCTCAACTGGCTCCTTTCGATGTGGAGGAGCAGCGGCTCTACTCTGAGCCCCTCCCGGATGGCCGCACTCCTCACCTTATCTCTAAGGGAGAGGCCAGCCACCCTTCGAAGGAAACTCAATTCTGCCGCTTGTATTCGCGATCTTATTCTTTCGGTCACTACCCAAAGCTCGTGACCATAGGTGAGGGTAGGAACGTAGATCGACCGGTAAATCGAGAGCCTCGCTTTTACGCTAAGCTCCCTCTTCACCACGACGGACCGGTGCAGCGTCCGCATCACTGCAGAAGCAGCCCCGATCCGCCTGTCGATCTCCCGTTCCCTTCTCCCATCACTCGTGAACAAGACCCCGAGATACTTAAACTCCTCCACTTGAGGCAAGAACTCGTTCCTGAGCCGGAGATGGCACTCCACCCTTTTCCGGCTGAGGACCATGGCCTCAGACTTAGAGGTGCTGATTCTCATGCCAGCCGCTTCACACTCGGCTGCGAACCGTTCCACTGCGAGCTGGAGGCCCCCCCGTGATGAAGCCAACAGAACCGCATCATCTGCAAAAAGCAGAGATGTGACTCTGAGGCCACCAAGGAAGAAGCCTTCCGCCACCTGGCTACGCCTAGAAATTCTGTCCATAAAAATTATGAACAGAATCGGTGACAAAGGGCAGCCCTGACGGAGTCCAACACCCACAGGAAACAAATCCGACTTATTACCGGCTATACGGACCAAGCTCTCACTGTGGTTGTACAAGGACTGAATGGCCCGCAACAATGGGCCAGACACCCCATACTCCCGCAGAACCTCCCAAAGAACACCCCGAGGAACACGGTCGAATGCCTTCTCCAAGTCCACAAAGCACATGTAGACTGGTTGGGCAAACTCCCACGCACACTCGAATATCCTTGAGAGGATAAAGAGCTGGTCCAGCGTTCCACGACCAGGACGAAAACCGCATTGTTCCTCCTGAATCCGAGGTTCGACTAACGGACGCACCCTCCTTTCCAGCACCCTGGCATAGACCTTACCGGGGAGGCTGAGGAGTGTGATCCCCCGAAAGTTGGAGCACACCCTCCGGTCTCCCTTCTTAAAGATGGGGACCACCACCCCGGTCTGCCAATCCAATGGCACTGCCCCAGATCTCCACGCGATGTTGCAGAGGCGTGTCAACCAAGACAGCCCTACAACATCCAGAGCCTTCAGGAACTCAGGGCGAATCTCGTCCACCCCAGGGGCTCTGCCACCAAGGAGTTGTTTAACTACCTCAGTGACCTCACCCCCAGTGATGGTCAAGTCATCCCCCTCATCCCCAGACTCTGCTTCCACTACAGAAGGCGTGTCAGTGGGATTCAGAAGGTCCTCGAAGTATTCCTTCCACCGTCTGACTATAGCCTCAGTTGAAGTCAGCAGCACCCCCCCCGCACTATAAACAGTGTGAGTGAAGCACTGCTTTCCCCTCCTGAGTCGCCTGACGGTTTGCCAGAATCGCTTCGATGCCGTCCGAAAGTCTTTTTCCATAGCCTCACCGAACTCCTCCCACACCCGAGTTTTTGCTTTGGCCACTACCCGAGCTGCATTCCGCTTGGCCTGTCGATACCTGTCAGCTGCGTCCGGAGTCCCACAGGCTAACCATGCCCGATAGGACTCTTTCTTCAGCTTGATGGCTCCCTTCACCTCCGGTGACCACCATCTGGTTCGGGGGTTACCACCACGACAGGCACCAACCACCTTGCAGCCACAGCTCTGAGCAGCAGCCTCAACAATGGAGGTGCGGAACATGGTCCATTCGGACTCAATGTCCTCAGCCTCCCTCGGAATGCTGTCGAAGTTCTGCCGGAGGTGGGAGTTGAAGATCTCCCGGACTGGGGCTTCTGCCAGGCGTTCCCAGCGCACCCTCACAATACGTTTAGGTGTGCCAGGTCTGTCCAGCATCTTCCCCCGCCACCTGATCCAACTCACCACCAGGTGGTGATCAGTTGACAGCTCAGCTCCTCTCTTCACCCGAGTGTCCAGAACATACGGCCGCAGATCTGATGATACGATTACAAAATCGATCATCGACCTGCGACCTAGGGTGTCCTGGTGCCATGTGCACTTATGGACATCCTTATGTTCGAACATGGTGTTCGTTATGGACAAACTGTGGTTTGCACAGAAGTCCAATAACAAAACACCATTCGGGTTCAGATCGGGCAGGCCGTTCCTCCCAATCACGCCCCTCCAGATCTCACTGTCATTGCCCACGTGAGCGTTGAAGTCTCCCAGCAAGACTATGGAGTCACCAGATGGAGCACTCTCCAGCACCCCACCCAGCAACTCCAAAAAGGGTGGGTACCCTGAACTGTCATTCGGCGCATAAGCGCAAACAACAGTCAGGACCCGTTCCCCAGCCCGAAGGCGCAGGGAAACTACCCTCTCGTCCACCGGTGAAAACTCCGACGTACAGGCAGCAAGCCGGGGGGATACAAGAATACCCACCCCAGCTCGCCGCCTCTCACCGAGGGCAACTCCAGACTGGAACAGAGTCCAGCCCTTCTCCAGGAGACTGGTTCCAGAGCCCAGGCCATGCGTTGAGGTGAGCCCAACTATGTCTAGCTGGTATCTCTCAACCTCACGCACTAGCTCAGGCTCCTTCCCCACCAGAGAGGTGACATTCCATGTCCCAACAGCCAGTTTCGATAGCCGGGGATCGGTCCGCCAGGGCTTCCGCCCTCGGCCACCGCCCGACACACATTGCACCCGACCCCTACGACACCTCCTGCGGGTGGTGGGCCTGCAGGAGGGCGGGCCCATGTAACCTCTTCGGGCTGCGCCCGGCCAAGCACCACGGGCTAATGCCTGGCCACCAGACGCTCTCCCTCGAGCTCCCTCCCCAGGCCTGGCTCCAGGGTGGGGCCCCGGTAACCCTATCCCGGGCAGGGTAAACTGTTCCCTTGTTTTTTCCCTCATAAGGGTCTTCTGAACCGCTCTTTGTCTGGACCCTCACCCAGGACCGTTTCGTTTTACTTATTTATTTTTCCACAATAAAACAGGTATCAGTTAGGGTTAGCATTGAGCAGTTTTGCCTTGGAAACACAGCGTGCCAGTCTGAAAGACTCAGACAGCGTCTCAAGTCTAACAAACCCGGAGAACCGATCCCTGCATTTTGCTGGGTGGGGCTAACTTGTCAGAGCTGTTGATCAGGAAGAAACAGGAAGGGAACCAAAGCTACAAGTGAACTGGAGAAGACCCAAAACAAGTGTTGATATGTATGAACAATTTTCTTACATCGTTTTCACAGCTAGAATCTAGCTGCTGTCCGGTGTGCACTGGAATCAGTGGATTTGATGCTTTGATTGGACCTTTATGTGGCCCATTTTTAATTTGGTACAAATTCCCTTTGACTATTTGACATCCACGGTTTCCCAATATCCCCTTGAGAGTCTGAGCACAGTAGTTTAATCGGTCATGGTTCAGGCTTGCAGACTTTGGTGGAACAGTGTGGATGCTGGATAAGAGAGAGGCTTCAAATCCAGTGAAGAGGAGGCGGCTGTGAATGGCATGATATATTCTCACAGACCTGGTTTTACATTAATTCATTCATTAAGATCCGATTCTGATTTTGTTGTAGTCAGCTGTGAGGTCAATTTTAAAATACAGGCAATGGCCGGTTCAATGTGTTTGTCATTGGCCACTGTGTGGCGCCAAACAGCCTTATTGTTGGTGAATTACACTTATTATAGTTTAATTTAATTTATTTTAAAATGTTTAATTATTATGTTTACTGTTTGCTCCATAAATGCTGCAAGATTATGCAAAGACCAGTTGAAGGAGGAGTTAAGTTTGCATAAATGGAGAAGTTGTGCTTCGGCTTCCTTAAGCCTGGCCACAGCTCTAAAGGCTGCGCACTCAGGAGTGCACATGACAAATGTGAGAATCATCATCCACTGTGTCGACACCAGGATCGTGACAAAAATGACCAAGAACAAGATTCAAGAACCAGTCGAGAACAGTTAAAGGAAAACCCAGCAACAAAAGAAAGGTCCAAATCAAAAACAAGGCAAAAATTCAATCAAGCAACCTCTAAAAGAGTGATCCAGGAACAGAGCAATACTCACACTTCATCAACTCTTCCAGTTTATGGTTCAACAATGACTGAGCCAGATAAGGAAATTCTTGTGTACGTGTTACTTGATACCCAGAGTGACACTGCTTCTATCCTAAGGGATGTGGCTGAGGCACTGAATACCACGAAAGAACCAGTGAATCTCAAAATTTCTACAATAACATCAAAAACAAAAGTTTTTTCCTGACAAAAAAATTAATGGACTGCAAGAAAGATGCATCAAGCCTGACACAACGATTAAGCTCCCAGTAACTGACACTGGGGATCCTATACCTGCAAACAGATGCCACATACCTACGTGTGAATCTGTAAGGTCTTGGCCACACCTGGAACAGCTTGCAGACAAAAACGTCTCCTGAACTCGACTGTGAAGCAGGATCGTTAACTGGCTACAACCGTCCTGAAGCCCTGCGACGCAGAGACCTCACCGGCAGCAAGAAGACGGGGCGTTTCCACTGAAATCGGTGTTGGGCTGGAGCGCTGTTGGCTGTGACAACTCCAGCCATGACTATGAGGATGAAGTAAGCGTGAGTCACCGTATCATTGTGAACTAGGTTGTAACAAGAACTAAGCAATCCTGTAAGCTGAAGTCTGAAGTCCACTTTATGCTTAGAGACCAAGTTCAGGAAACGTTCCCTCCAGCAGATATAATTAAGGTCTTTGAGGCAGATTTCTCTCAGAACACCAATGAAGAAGTTTTGGTTTCACAAGAAGATGTTCAGTTTTTTTGACAAAGCAGAAGATGCCACTATGCTTTTGAAAAGAGAGGTCTAGCCTGCCAAAAACAAGGTCTGTGTGAAGCATCAACTGAAATCCTTGAAGAGATGTTTGAGAATGGTACTATGGTAGCTACACAGCTTTCATGAAGGACATGATAATCAGAGGTAATGCTGAAAGGGTTCCAGAGCTGGCTATAAACAACCAGCCAGCATGGTATATCCCTCATCACGGAGTGTGCCACCCTCAGAACCCAGGCAAGATGTGCGTCGTCTTTGAATGTTTGGCGAAGTTTGAAAATACATCGTTGAATGAACATATTCTTACTAAACAAAACCTCACAAACATCCTTATTGGGGTCCTTTATCATTTCCGGAAAGGACGACTGATCATTATGTGTGATGTGAAGCGAATGTTCCATGTTGCACCAAGGGATCAAGACTACCTCAGATTCCTGTGGTGGGAAGAAGGCAACATGGAAATTCCACCATCTGTGTTTTGTTTTGTATGAAAGGCAAATAATTCAATGCAGCCTCATCTCCTGGATGCACAGACTTTAGATTCAAACACCTTGCTGCACAAGATGAAGGCAAGTTCAGTCGAGACGCAATAAAGTTTATACAATGCAAGTTAATGTTGTTCAAACACTCAGCGTGTCACTTCCTGTTTGCGAACCATGGCTACAACAGAAGGAGCAGCGCTAACAATCAGGAAACTGGTTTTTGGAGTTAGCCAAACAAGAACTTTCAAGAAGTAAACCCCTCTCCTTAAAACTGTTCTACACTGTTTCAAATCAGTGCTTTGTGTAGTTACAAACATCTGTGGTGAAAGAATATGGACCTTCACTTTGTGACAGACACACTGAGCCTGCTTTTGTTTTGTTTTTTAAACCTTTAGTTTCTCGTAACCAATATGAC
Organism: Archocentrus centrarchus; assembly: GCF_007364275.1. Classification (NCBI taxonomy): domain Eukaryota; kingdom Metazoa; phylum Chordata; class Actinopteri; order Cichliformes; family Cichlidae; genus Archocentrus; species Archocentrus centrarchus. The sequence continues at coordinate 2,104,924 of NC_044349.1, forward strand.
CTGTTTTAATACCCCCTTTCCATAATGATTACATTATTTAGATTATTATTAGATTATTTTTGTTGTCGTAAAGGTAAAATATAGTTTACCTTTATAATCTGTAATAAAATAATGTAAATCATTTGCAAAATAATAAACCCCCTAAAACTTAATCCTCAAAAACATTTTTTCTTTAAGTCAAAATTTACTTATAATTAGAAATAATTGCTGTTACTGTTACAGAACAGGGTCAAAATGACCTCCTGATGGTTCTAGAGGGGTCTGGAAAGGTTCTGGGTTCTAGTGTTAATCTCGCTGAGTATACTCAGAGTATAAAAGAGTTCTGTAATATTTTCTGTGGCTCAGCTGTTACTGATGATTTGGGCTATTTTTTTCCCAACACAAATATGTCTTACAAACTGGACTTGTGGCATATAAATATGAGTAAAGGCAAGGGTTTGTTACACAGACACTTTTCTACTGTACAACTGGTAAATCAATGACTACCATTCGTTATCATATATGTATTATAGTCCTTAGATTTACAAAGAAGTAAATCACTTTCCTGTCTCTCCTCTGCACACACAGGGATACGCTGCTGCCTGATGCCTGAAGGCGCAACAGCTGTTCAACACCAACTTTCGACTCAGTATGTGTACATACAGACTGTGACGCATGCAAAACACAGTTAGACAGAACCTCAGCAGCACGCTGAACTGCAGGTCCTTTTACTTTCCCCCCATTAACAAATGTTACTGAAGGGGATCCTCCAGGGGATTTCACACAAAGTACACAAAGCACAGGGAGACAGGGCTGGCCTGGTGTGGTATGGAGCGTTGCATGGTAACCAGTGCACCTACACACTCATTATCATCTCTGCTCACTCAGTTTCCCAGGAACAAAATTCAATTTAATTGCACTAACTTTCCAAACTCTGAGAAACGTCCGTCTCACGCTGCATTTTGGGTAGATTCTGACTTTAATGCAAAAACATGACAGCGTGCATTCACAACTTCCATGTATCTGAATGAGCCGAAGGAGCAGGACATTTTTAACTTGTTTACAATTTACTGGAGTTTCAGAACAGCAGAGATTCATGTCAGCCTAAATGAGTCTGACCAACAGCGTGTAAACACTCACAGATAGATTAAAGTGGGAATCTAATTGCTCCAATATCAAGGAAAATGAAGTGTGTGCAAACGCAGTCATGTGTTTGAGCTGTAAGCAAACCGAATCCATACAGTTACCTCTCAAAGCCGAGTTGGTTGAACGCCCCTGACGTCGCCTCAGTCTGTGTGTCTCAAAGAGGGGGCAGCAGAGGATAAAGACCTTTCTAACAGCTTCTTTTCTATGTTGCTGCCTCTGCCAGTATTTCTCCAGCTACAACACCACAGCAGACAGGGAGAGCAGCCTGCTTGTTTACCTGACACTCTGCCTGTCTAAAAAAACCACACACTGCTTCCTAGCTTGTGTGACTGCTTGTCTACACCTTTCTGACTGTTTACCTGTCTATTGTAAATGCCAGCCCTCGGTGCCCACCCCTACACCTGTTCGTTTACCCTGGCTGTGTTTTACTTGAACTGTCTACCAGTGGGCTAGATTCTCTGCCTCTAAGTGCTGACATTAGCATAGTCCTTCCTCCTCTCTTACCTGCACTCATCTAACCTGTTTGGCAGTGTTGCCAGCATAACGTACGCGCATGTGTGTGTGTGTGTGTGTGTGTGATTGGCACTTTCTCCACTCCTGTGCTGTAATCCTGAGCAGTTATGTTTTACATAGGCCACTGTAATTAGATACTCACAGACACACACCTAACACACAGCAGTCTGTAGCTACTGTATTCACTGTATTTGAAGCACACGTGCTTTCAGTGTAACAGTGTCATAAAGCACATTCAGTGAGCATGAATTTGATGTGAAGTTGTTCTTGTAAAGACTCCACGCAGACTGACAGTCACAGAGGTCAAAGGTTGTGTGGATGAAAAAAATCATGTTTTAGTCCCCTTTATTCTCTAACTGATTTAAATGGGTGATATCCACATACATGACCTGGACTTTGACTTGTTTATGTAGTTTTCTCTCAATTCATTCAATCTCATTGTTAGAAAAGCTTTTTGGAACCTCGCAACAGTAAAGTTATACGCCTGTGAGAAAGTAAATCCATACTGTTTAATAATTATCTTGATTAAATTGGCAACAAAAACTCAGTAATGTGGCTATAAAATAACTTTCATTGTAGAGGTGTAAAGAATGAGTCATACAACAAGCTCAGAGCTCCTCCCTTAAGGTTGGACACTGGATATGGTTACAGTGTTAAAGAAACTGCCTGTAGTGCTCCAATAACATTGGGAACTGGAGGCAGTCCAAGTGGACTCTAAGAGGTGTACACCATTACAGATGTACTGTAATGACACTTTTATATCGGCTTTGTCACAGAGAGAATAAAAAAGTCATAGCTATTCTTTCTATGGCTGTTTGATGTGTTGTTCAATTGTTCTAGCCTAAAAAAAGCAGTTTATAATTAGTGAAAAGGGATTTTATAACCCCATTATTATGAGGGGAGCCAGTTTATCAGTCACCATCATTCTGACCTTAAAGTCATGGATGAAAACTAAAAGTCTCCACAGCCACATGCGGCGCTGCTTTTTGATTGCTGGACAGTCAATCACCCATGAGGGGCTTATACATCAGCACAAGCACCAAGACCCAGCTCACACACCCCTTCTGGCTGCTCCTGTTAGGGGATGCCACAGTGGATCATCTGCCTCCATCACCTTCACTTCATAACATTTCTCTTTATTCAACATGCCATATTCGCCCATTCACACATTCATACAAGGACTTCTTTCTGTGGCATTGTGCTTTTTATCTAACATTCACACACATTCATACTCCAGCAGTTGCATCGGAGAGAAACTTGGGGTTCGGTATCTTGATACTCTGGCGTGCAGAAGGGAGCAGCCAGGAATCGACCCACCAACGTTCCGGTTAGTAGGTGACCTGCTGAGTCCACGGAGAATCCTGCCTGACCTCATCTGTTAACCTGTTCATCACCACTGCTAACAAGAAGCATCTCAGAGCCAATGATGTAATCCTCCCCCTATCTTGAACCCTCTGTCATTCCTACTGCACACACCGCTGCCTTATCGTCTTCGACCCCAACCGGTCACAGCAGATGACCCCCCCTCCCTGAGCCTGGTTCTGCTGGAGGTTTCTTCCTGTTGAAGGGAGATTTTCCTTCCCACTGTTGCCAAGTGCTGCTCATAGGGGGTCTTTTTGATAGTTGGGCTTTCTCTGTAATTACTGTAGGATCTTTACTTTACAACATAAAGCACCTTGAGGCAACTGTCTGTTGTGATTTGGAGCTATATAGATAAAATTCAATCCAATCCTCTCATCCCTCTCTGCCAGTCCTAACTTCCTCATATAACCACAGTTCCTCTCTTGGCACCCTATCATGTGCTTTCTCTAGAGCCACAACAACACAGTAACTCCTTCTGGTCTTCTCTATATTTCTCCATCAACACTCTCAAAGGAAACATCACATCTGCAGTGCTCTTTCTCAGCATAAACCCATGCTGCTGTTCACCGCTTGACTCTTCTTAAGCTGGCTTCAACATCTCTCTCCCATATCTTCATGGTATGGCTCATCACCTTTATCCCCACGTACTTACTACAGCTCTGCACTTCACCCCTTGTTCTTCCAGTGGCAATGCCAATAAAGTTACAAATTTAACCAAGATTTTTATCCTCTGCGTTGGAACAAAAAGAATTTGTGCACCTCTAAAGCTCAAATTCAACAGCTTACTTTCTTGGTTTAATTATGTTAATCCTTACATATTTCACCTGTCTTAAATTTCTTCAATTGCCAACTGTTCCCAATATATTTAAACTTATTCTAAGATGACATTTTTTTTTTGCAATATTTGCACATTTTATAGAGTCCGTGGAGTGAAACTAACATGTGAGTACAGGAATGACAATCAGCACATGGTTCCACCCTGGGGACCCAGGGCATTTGGATCTATGCTGCCTGCATCCTAACCAACTGTGTTTTTGTCAAAAACAGACTAGTTTTAACTGCGCCTCTGCAGTTAGAAGAACCCTGAAGTAAACCACACTGGAAAGAGGACTCGCTCATGGAAACACTGGGACAAAGTTCACACTGGTTTACTGTAAGAGTCTGGGAAAAAAAAAAAAACACAACCGGAGAGTTAATGAGCTTCATTGACTAGGTGAGGGCTTCAGGCTTCTCTGTGGGCCACAAGTTCACAGAGTGAGTTGTAAATCCAGAAAAACAAACCGACAAGTGAAATGACTGGAGCGGGAGCCACAGCGCATACCTGGAGATGACGCAATGATCTGGCAGCGACTGAGGGATTTCTTCAGTCTTAAACAGCTCCTCCTTGATGAGCAACAGGTGAGTAGATCAGCTGACTCAGCACAGGTGAGGTTATGGCAGGAAGGCAGGGAGACCTGGAGACGGCCTTGTCCCGGAATAAACAAATCTCCCACACACACACACACACACACACACACACACACACACACACACACACACACACACACACACACACACACACACACACACACACACACACACCCCTGCACAGGCAGGAAGGCTCAGGGACCATGACAAGCCCAGTGTTCTCCTCAAGAGTAGGTTAAGTATTTTTATGTTAGTGCTAATGAAACACCAATGATACTGCAAGCAGTAACACCATTAAGACATTAAAGCTGATTGTATTTTGATGCTGACTCTGTGTTACCAACCTTTACACATAATGGTAATCACCTGTATGAGATTAGAGGAAACAAAGGCAAATGTACTATAAATAAATATATAATCTTAAAACAATATATATGGTGATTATTCCAGCCTCATTCTTCGCCCTCTTGGCATTGCATGTCTTTTTCAGTTGTGTCCCTTTTGCAATGATACTGTCATCAGGCTCTCCATGAATCAATATGCTTTGCCTTTAATAGGCCTTTCATTAGCACCTAATCAATAACCTACCAGCAAAGGACAACCACTCAATGGCCCAACTTCCACAATGTTTTGGCAGAACAGACTTCTGAGAAGAGGCGACAATAATGCAATAAAAACACGTGTTGTTATAAAGTAACTTAGCAGAATTTTTTCTATAAATTTTACAGACTTTTTTGTTATTTTTAAATTCAAGAAAAATCAATAAAATCACAAAAATAAAGTGTGAATTAACATGTCTAATGTTATTGTTTTAAAATAACATGAAAAACCTGTAACTTGATAAAAATAAAATAAAACTGAGTTTTTTGCACATAAAAAGGTCTTAAGATACAGCTGCAAAAGTAAAATAATTTCACAGATATGCAACTTTTATTTGACAGATAAAACCGTCCATTTGGTCACGATTCAGGAATTTTGATGGAAAAAAATTCATCTTCTGCCTACATAATCTTTTCAGTTAGGAGCTCTCAGAAAATGAATATTACAGTACAATATAAAACTATAGAAAGTGATGTACATAACTGTGTACACAGTGACCAGTGGGGTTATAGTTTAATACTGTAATGTATATATAAATCTGATGAAATGAGTGAAAATTAAAAGTAAAAAAAAAAGTATAGTTTCTGTAACTTTATATATATCGATTTGTTGATTGTTTTTACCCCAAAAACCTTAGGCAGTATTATCTTATAACACTGACTAAATACAGTTTTCATCACTGAAACAGCTACTTACAAATACTATAATTTAGGGTGTATTTTATAGTGGTTATGTATCTTTAAAAAGGTCCCACTAAAGGACTTTGGGCCTTTATGCGACCCTCATGGAGGGGTATGCCGATGTGTGCCCTCTTCCTCCTCACAAAGACGACAGATACTGGTCCTGTGGCTGTGTGAGCGCCCTTCTGCAGCCCCGAGGAGGTGGACTAACTGTGCAATATCCGAATGGGTTGCCGGTACCGTCTCATGCTACAAGTTGTGACAAGGACACTGACAAAAAGCAAAACTGGAGAAAAATCTGTCAGGAGGTCTAGAGAGCAGTGGTCTTTGGAAACCTTTAAAGGATGTGTAACTGTTTCATTCTGTATCACTGTGAACCTCAAACTACATTTTTCTCGGTGGACGGACGGACAGACAGAGTAGTTCAAGGTTCATATCCATTAAATACATGACTTAATGTGAAGTCATATCTGAACAATTTGAAGTGTACATGTAGTAACATTTCCTGAATAATTTTTTTAAAAGTAAATCCTTTGAATTCATATGTGGGACTGTGTTCAACTGTAAAAATCTATCAAATAAACAGAATTATTTTTATGTAGAATTGCATGTAAAAACCCATATTTACAGATTTTAAGCCTGATTATTTGGATTAAATCTGTATTTGACTGTTTTATTATGTAATTTAATAGTTTTAAATACCTTTCATATAACACCTGCAAAAATACACATTCGCTCATGTAAATTAAAACTGCTAAAATATTTTTTATGCAAAATTACTATATTTTTACATGATGGTAAATTTCTGTTATTTTATGGTATTTTTTTTTCTGGAGCTCCAGCTTCCAAAATATTATGTTTTTTTTTTTTTTTTTTAAATTAAAATCTTGCAAATGGCTGGTAAGAAACAGAAGATGAAAATCTCTTAAAGAGATTTGATACTGTTTATTACATTTAAACCAAGTTTTAAATGTTTTATGCTGTAGGAGTTGAACATGAACAGAAGGAAAGAAATGAGCCTGATGGCTGAGTAGTAGAAGTCTGAGTAGTATGCATGATTAGTGTTTCTCCTAAATATGCTGATTAAAACATGTTTTAAGGCACATTTAGAACTGTATCCAGTCATTCTCCTATGTTGAGTGGTTGTCACACTGTTGCCCAGCGCCTATGCCAGGGTGCTGGAAAGGAGGGTCCGTCCGTTAGTTGAACCTCTGATTCAAGAGGAACAATGTGGTTTTCGTCCTGGTCGTGGAACGCTGGACCAGCTCTTTATCCTCTCGAGGATATTCGAGTGTGCGTGGGAGTTTGCCCATCCAGTCTGCATGTATTTTGTGGACTTTGAAAAGGCATTCATCTGTGTCTGTTGGGGTATCCTGTGGGAGGTCCTGTGGGAATGTGGGGCGTCTGGCCTATTGTTGTGGGCCACTCAGTCCCTGTACAACCACAGTGAGAGCTTACTCCGTATAGCTGGCAATAAGTTGGACTCGTTTCCTGTCGGTGTTGGACTTTGCCAGGGTTGCCCTTTGTCACCAATTCTGTTCATAATTTTTATGGACAGAATTTCTAGGCATAGTCAAATGGCAGCCTCAGAATCTCGTCTCTGCTGTTTGTGGATGATGCAGTGCTGCTGGCTTCATCAGGTAGTGGCCTCCAGCTCGCAGTGGAACGGTTCGCAGCTGAATGCGCAGCGGCCGGCAGAAATAAGCTTCCTCCGAAGGGTGGCTGGCCTCTCTCTTAGAGAGAGGGTGAGGAGTGCAGCCATTCAGGAGGGGCTCAAAGTAGAGCCACTGCTCCTCCACATCGAAGGGAGCCAGTTGAGGTGGTTCAGGCATCTGACTAGGATGCCACCTGGGTGCCTCTTGGGTGAGGTGTTTACCCCACCATCTACTAAGGGTTCAGGGTTGCAAGGTGCCAAGTATAAAATTAGTAAAATTGTGTAGCAATAATATTAAATCAATTTAGCCCATTTATGGATATCAGAAGTAACAGGAAAAGCAAAGAAATGACAAAAATAATCTTAAAAAAGAGGAAAAACCTATTATGGACAAAAAGCTTACGTCCTGCTGCCAAGCATGCTTTGAACTGCCAGGACTGGAGGTTTCTCATTTATATGCCACCAGGCAAGAGTATAGGGATATACTAACACCGTATTATTAAAACATGGGACAAATTCAGCAGAACTGGCTCAATCTTCAACCTGCAGCGTCTCAAGATGTCAACATTTCAGTCCATAAATCAACACAAATTAAATTTATGAAAGCAGACATTGGTTTACATCCATAAAAAGGAAAGCTGAAAAGGAGTGATGATGAGCTGTGGTCACACTGCCAAGTCAGCCACAAATAGCCAACAGTGGAGGAGGCTTGTCTGTCCTTATATGCCATTAGGCATGAAGATGATAATTTTTTAAGTATAAGACCACATACTGGGCCAAAAGTGGGGGAGGTTTTAATTCTCTGCCTCATCCATCCACAGGCATGAAGGACATGTAACCAAATTAGTCTGTAAACTCCTCGTTCACTGTGGTCTTACTGGCAGGAATTACACCTCACTGTCATTCGAAGCAGTTTAACACCCCACACAGGAGTTATTGGGCACTCTGTCTTACAGCATAACTAGATTTGGGAAGGTGTACTGGTAAAATTAGCAAGCACTGAGTATGTGTCAGTAAATAGAAAAAAATAAATTTGGCCTTCTGCCTTATTAGAGATGACATCACTAATCACAAATACCCAAGATCTTGGTAGCTTTAATTAAACACACATACATTTTAAAGTTAAATGTGAAACCTTTCCAGTGCACCTGACTTTAAGAGTCCCATTACCATCTGAATGCAGCTAATTAAAAGCTGATTAAACATTTTAGATTAATTACAGTGGGAGTTGTTCGTGACATTTGCCATCTCCTTCCACGGAGCGCAGTGCTCCAACCACGGCTCTCACTCTGTGCTGACAGCCAATCTTACAGAAGCATACAGAGCCAAAGAGCAGCCAAAAAAACCACAACATACATACATAGATACATACATATATACATCGTCTTCACCAGAAGTCACTTGACAGCACAAAGGTTAAAATATCTCCAAGCTGTACTGATGTACTGACTGTGAGTGAGTGTAAACCAGCAGCTCACTGGAAGCTACGTATCAAATAGATCTGAAAAAGCAATTGTAAATGAGTCATTAAAGGAATTTATGGCCATGACTGCTCAATAGATCAAACTTTATGAAAGACATGGAAATATCTTCACTAATTAAAGTAACAGGACTGAAAAATTAAATTCAGCCTGAACGACAGAATACATCCAAATACAAAAAACTCCAAAAAAACACTACACATGAGAGACTGCAGCTAGAATGGGTTTAAAAATATATATTTTATGTGGAGACTGAAACATACATACGGCGGGGGTGGCTGTGGCTCAGGAGGTAGAGCAGGTCACCTACCAATCGGAAGGTTGGTGGTTTGATACCTGGCTACTCCGGGCTGCATGCCAGAGCAGCCAGCATCCTTGGGCAAGATACTGAACCCCAAGTTGCTCTCCAACAACTGTGTGTGCTTGTTAGACAGTACGCGCTTAGATACACATGGAAGTGCTTGTATGAATGGGCGAATGCAATCGTGTTGTATAAGCACTTTGAGTGCTCAGAGTAGAAAAGCGCTATATAAGAACTAGTCCATTTACCATATATGGACATGGTTCTGGACGGGACTCAGGTCTCACCCTAACCCCTCAGCTTTTTTCCCCAAGAAAGCTGAGGAAATTTGGATTACCCTCCAAGCTCCTCAGTAACTTTTACAGATGCACGGCGGTAGCATCCTGACAGACTCCGCCCCAGTGTGCTACGGGAACTGCGCTACTCAAAACAGGAAGGCTCGCCAGCCTGTCATCAAAGTGGCACAATCCATCCATGGAGTTGCCTTCTCATCACTACAGGACACTTACAAATCCTGGGTAATAAACAGGGCACACATCATCATCAAGGACCGCGCCCACCCACAGCACACACCGCTCTCACTGCTGCCTATCCTTTCAATTTAGTTTAACTTATTTTAATTGTGTGTAGGGTACTCATAAAGTAAGAATTTCATTGCTCAGCATAGCCACTGTGTTTTGCAGTGTATATGACAATAAATTCTTGAGTCCTGATTCTTGTGATATGCATGTAGCCTACTTACAGTTCCATATATGGATTTCCATATTTGGCTCTATATGTGTTTAAGTTTTATACTTACATGTTTTTCTTAAATTGCAAAATGAAAACCTTTCAGGACCACCATAGTTAACTGTTTAATACCCATGATGAACAAAATTCTAATTTGTCATTAGCAAAAATAAATAAATGATTTGAAGTAGTTCTTAGATCAGGTCCACAGCCTTAAAAAATATTTGTTACAACTTATGAACGCTCAATAAAGTGAATCTATCCTCACCGAGACCTGTGAGCTGCTCATGAGTTTTTTAACTTTAATATAAAATGCTTTGTTTAAATAAAAAATATAAGTATATACTTATTTGTGTTTTATATAAGCAGTAAAAGTTACTCTTCATTAATTAATCAAAATAAACTATTTCCTTTTAAACACAGTTGTGTATAAAGGAGCAAAATAACATAGTGAAATATGTTTGCTGAATCTAGCGTGTACTTGCTTGTGTTTTGTATCCTTGTATAAGAAGTAAAAGTGCCTACATGAAGAAGGTAATGGACACCGGCTGGGTAATTCGATCAGATTAACCGACCCATTCGCATTTCTTCTGCTGCCTCTGACACACACGCACACACACACACACACACACACACACACACAGATGGTGTCAGTGCAGTGACACGGTGGCCACAATGACATCAGAGTGCAGAGAGCAGGAAAACTATTGTTTGAAAGAGACAAAGAAGCTGTATGGGGAAAATGATGGTGCCATAATCACAAGACTGCAAACCGGGAAACCACAGTTTGTCCCCCGTACAGGAGCTCAGTTACAAACAAAATGATGCACAATTCTTAAAGTAATGACACAATGCCACAGTGTATGTACTGCAGTGAAGAGATGAACCTAACTTGTGCAGCAAACTGGGAAAGTCTAGTTGTATCAAAACTGACTCAAGACATTTTTCTTGCTGTGTGTGTGTGTTTGCATATGACTCTGCAGTATCAAATTTAGCTCCACATTAAGACACAAACGTCCATCACTGGGAGAATGAGTCCACTCAGGCATTACAAAAAAAACACACAAATGTGCACTGCTGCCTAGTATCCCTAGACCACATTCCTATACTGCATCCAAAACGTTCATCTGAGGTGAATCAATAGCTCAGTTAACAGCGCAGGACTGAGTTCAGTGATAGTGCTCCAGGGAGAAAGGAGACACAGGGACACATTCAGCATGGAACAGCTTATCACCATTAAAGGCTTACAAGAGAAAAGTAGAGGAACGGGACAGAGACAGGGAGAGGGAGGGTGGGAACGAGAGAGAGAGTGAGGAAAAAAGAAAGAGCCAGACAATAAGAGAAAGTTACAATAGAGCATCTGTTCTGGTGCTGGACAGCAAGAAAGAGCCGAGACTGCATCAGGCAGACAGTATTGGTAGTACTGTACTGGTATTATATCGGCACTATTAAACTGCCACAGAGAATTTATCAGATAAAAAGATAAAATTAAAACATACTTTATGTGCCATCACTGAGGAAAAAAAAGCTGATATCATGATGAAGATGTGTCTATTTTGAATGTGTTTAAAAAGAAAAAAGCAAATTACATCAGTTATTTGAGTAAAAAGTCTCAGAAAAGATTCAGAAAGTTATACAGTAGGTTACAATTCTAAATAAACTTTAATCTCAATATGCAAAATCAAATTGAACAAAACATAAAAGATAAAATGCAGAAACGAATCCAGAGTTATCTGAAGTGACAGCCATGCATTCCCTGCCCTGGTTTATTTTACAGGTTATTGTTAACTGCGTCTTCCTGACGTTCAAACAAGATCACGACCAAAAAAAAAAAAATCTAAGAAGCAGATTGTCAGCGACTGATTATGTTAGTTCCTCTTGAACAATGACAGTTACAGCCCGTAAGTGAAGCACCAGGCGGGGAAGCCAATGTGCTCGGTCACCATTAGTCTTGGTCAGGATCTGCTTTAACTGAGGAGGTTGCTAACGCTCTTTCTCTACAGGGATCAAAACTGCAGAAATGAGGAGAGCTTTAAATTTTTTGCAGCATATGCATAATCACTCGAATAATCCAGATCCTACTGTGTAATTTCCTAATGATAATGATAAAGTCTTTGAAGCTCTGCCCCAATTGTAGGATAATTTAGCTGAGAAGGGTTCAGCTGGACTGTCCACCAGAGTCACGAAACATGGAAAAACTATGTTCTGTTTATGGCAGTAATAAAGGTTCAAAATGAAAGTGGAAGCAGCTTTGTGAACTCCAAGGCTTGTTATGAGCAGGGGCCCAGTTTCAGTTAGCTGAACCGAGGGACAGATCCTTACATTTAGCAGGTGATCTACATTCCAACAACTCAGGTTTGCTCACCTTTGGCTTGTGACAAAGTAGCCAGTTGAGGTAGTAACAGGAAGATTATGCATCTTATCTCATCATAAACTCCCTGGTCTGAAAGCATTAGGTCTGAACAGGTAGTTCAGACCTAATGCTGTGAGCTGACCCTGGATAAGTGGCAGAAAGTAGGGAGGATTTACTGGAGGTTTTGTTTCATCTTTAACCTTCTCTCTTTCCCTTATGGCCCCTCTCTGAAATGTCTGAGTTGGCTTTGTGAAACAGATCTTACAAGACAAAAGTGGGACTTAAACATATGATGCTTGATTGGTCACTAAAGATAAATCACTGACTGATGCTAAATTAGGAACGTTATCAGAGAACACAGGAAGGAACGCGACTGCTGAAACACCTTTCATTTAATTCTAGCTGCTGAGCCAGTGGGAGACAGCTTTGCTTTGAAATTCAGTATTCAAAAGCTGTCCAAGAATAACAGCAGCGATTGTGCTAAATTTGAACAGAAAATATAATGCGGAGAGATCATCTCGCTTATTGAGCATGCCTGCCATTAATTTGACTTGACTGCAGCCATGATCCTTGAGCACAGCATTTAATGTGAAATGACAAAATATTACAACCGGCTCTTAAATGTAGGCAGTCTTCCACAGTGCAGCTCACAACCTTCGCACGTCTGGAGCGTTCAGATTAACTCAGATTTGGATTACATGGCAAAAGTGTGCATGAACAAGTTTGGGCACGTCCAGTCAGAACGTGTGTTTACAGTAGTGGGCAGAAGATAAACTGACCTCCAAAATCAAAATTTTGTGATCAATTAGTGTTATTTTATTTATTTTTTACAATTTCGCAATGAAAAAAAAGAAAAAAGAAATTTGGACAGCCCACAATATTTGAGAGTACAGTTTCTGAACCTAATTATTTGGCATTTTCTGAGTTCTCTGACACTAAATCATTGTCCACACAGTTAACGGGGCCTCTAAGCAGCAGCCCTGCACTCAGCAGTTGACTTGGAAAATAAAATAATTGATGCCATAAAACAGGAAACGGTTTTAGGCACACAGCAACATGTTTTACATGTAGCATTTTCCTCCCTCAGTTCACATTATTAAGAAATGCCATAAAACAGGAAACGATGTTAAGTTGAGGTCCAGAAAACGACTCATATAAATGTTAGAAATAGAAAACCTCAGTATTTAGTATTACTACAAAAGAGCGGGCTGGCTGTGATATCCTAACGTGCAGTGACAGAGACATTCATGGATGAAAAAATGAACATTAATGCACATTGGAATCAATTCCTGTGGACAGATGAATTTACAATAAAACTTTATGAATGCAAAGATCAATTTTTTAGAGATCAAAGGCTGCAGGATATTTAGAAAAGAATGCTTCACTTGTTAACACAGGGTTGGATCCTGGAAGGAGGAAAATTCAACCGTACACAGCAAAATAGGTTCAATTAAATACTAAGAAACTCTGGAATCAAACAACACAGCATATGTGAAGTTTGAAAGTTGAAGCTGAAAGGAGGAAGGCTTCTACAAAAGGATGATTAAAAAAAAAAGACCATCACTGATGGGGATATCCTCCCACGATTAATGAAAATATAAGACAAATGTATTAGTCAGGATACCGTTACAGCTCAAAAACCCCTCAGCAGACGTCTGACTACCTTCTGCAAAACTATTTTGTCCTAATTTGGAGGCCTTGGATTAAAATCTTTATCCAAGTACTTTGAGTCACCCCTGGGTTAGTAAGGACATTAATACATAATGTTTTCAATATTAACAAAGCTCATTAAATCAAATTTTAAGCATGCTGTAAGAGACCGATATTCTGTGATTATCTTTAACATTTCTACAAATACTTTTTGGTAACCACATCTGAGAACAGACACCAAACAAACAAACATTAAGGAACTGACACAGTATAGTGATATATTAGTGGTGGACAAGCAGAGGAAGAAAGCCAAAGTGAAAGATGCTACAATATTAAATGATGGCAACATCAGGAAGAAGGACAACACGAAGCTCGATAAATACCAAGGACTTAGAGAAGAGCTAGAGAGGATGTGGAAGGTGAAGGTAACAGTGGTCCCTGTGGTAACACTCGGGGCAGTGACCCCCAAACGGGGAGAACGGCTCCAGCAGATTCCTTGAATGACATCTGAGATCTCTGAAGAGCGCAGTCCTGGGAACAGCTACGATACTGCGCAGGACCCTCAAGCTCAGAGGCCTCTGGTAGAGGACCCGAGCTTGGAGGACAAAGACCACAACAGGGTGAGTGGGGAATTTATGAAAAGAATAACAAAATTATATATATATATATATATATATATATATATATATATATATATATATATATATATATATATATATATATATATATATAGCATTATATGTTGAGCAAATGAGCATATGGAAAGAAAGTGTCACATCTGCAGCACTGCTTACAGGTTGGCAAGGTCAAAGCTGAAGAGAGACATAAATTAAAAGCTGCATTATTAAGTTACCCGTCTGAACTCTGTACTCAGTGTAGAGAGACAAGATAAAAAAAGGCAGCATTGCAATAACTTTTTTATTTTTCATTAGAATCTGACCTTTCAGTTCCTTACAGTTGCCTTTTGCTTAAGGAAAGAAGACTGTAACACTTATGGCTGGCCATTACAGTAGCTGATTTTTATCTAGTTACTAATATTACCTCGACAAAGGAGTTAATATATTAAACACCTCTCAGACTGCTTTTTAAAGGTTCATCAGGACCAGTAAGAGAGATTACACTAGAAGGCTGCACCTGCTGCAACTTTCTTCTCCCAAATGACTCTAAGAGCAGCTCTCCTCTCTCTGTTAATATGTTTAATTGGGAATTACGGTAACATGAATTCACTAAATGATTACAGTTTATAATTTCAAAATGCAAAGTTGGAATAGAACAGCAGTGCCTGCATTGATCTTAATTTTCCTTTTCTTGAGTAGAATTCACATTTTTTATTTTTATCTATATTGGCATTGACTGTATGATTTTTGTGTGTGTGTGTGTGTGTGTTATTGCCCAACCCTGCCATTCTTTTTAATCAGGCCTTAACCAAACCAAGCGCCATCAATAGCCACAATCTGATCCCTTGCTTTACAAACACACACGCCATCAGGTAGCTAAATTTCTCAAATTGTCTCGAATTTGTTTCAGGCAGAACTTGATACTGTCATCATGACCTCCCAGCATTTTGAGTGGATATTGCTGAACTGTTAACAGGTAACATGATGATATTATGGTGCTGACATGGTGCTCAAAAATTAACTTTTGCCAATGCAAAAAGAAGCCAAACTCAGACAGAAATGGGTGGAGTGCCCACTTTGGGTCAGGGACGGGTTGCTGCCCCAGTTGGAGGAGTTTAAGTATCTCAGGGTCTGGTTCATGAGCGAGGGGAGAAGGGAGCGGGACAGTGAGGACTGGGGCTGCATCTGCAGTGATGCAGACACATTGTATTGTATGGTTTTTACTTTACAGTATAAAGCGCCTCGAGACGACTGTTTGTAGTGATTTGGCCCTATATAAATAAAATTGAATTGATTTGAAAATTGTGTGTCTGTGTGAAAGCTACAGCGCTATTAGAACTGAAGGACCAGATGTGATGCGAGTTCTGACCAACAGTTCGGGCTGAGTTTTGTGGGGTCCGGGATGTCGTCTTTGGAAGCGTACAACAGGACTGAGCACAGCACTCACAAACAAAGCAACCTCATGGTGCCTTACAGAATACAGGACATGGTGTCTAGAATACTAGATGAACAGATTTAAGGTTTTCCTTGATATTCAGCTCTCATAATTGCCCCAAGATAACAACAATGTAATTATACTGTCAATGATTCCTCCAAAGAGGATCGTGTACGGTGTTAAAATCCCACCGGCATGCAGAGTGATATCTGGACTGGTGTTTGGAAGTTTCTACAAATGCCACAAATAAATCCACTGTAATTCTAATGACAGTCTGGGATCTCCAAAAGTTTTTTTGCCTTAAAATTCCTCTAGCCATTTACCGGAGATATGCAGTTATTTTTTTATCCAAAGGCGTGGACTCTTGCAGCTTTTCCACTGCTACCTACTCCATTGGGTGGTAGGACGTGGTACCAGGTACTTTTTCAGTACCTGCTCAGCTGCGGTTCCAAGCGTTAGTGTATGTGTCACATACAAATTACATCACGGGACTCAATTGTAATGGAAAACGAACAAAACTGAGTAAAGTCAAGTCGAGCTAGTAGGTACCGGTGGAAGAGAGGCATTTTTGTACGCCGTTCAGAGCACGGAATTTAAAGAGATTTAAAATTGGGGCGCCCGGGTGGCTTAGTGGTGAAGCCGGCGACCACATACACACGCCGCGTTGCGGTGCGGGCGGCCCGGGTTCGCGTCCCGCCGCCGATTTGCCCGCGTGTCTTCCCCTGTATCTTTCCCCCATTTCCTGTCTCTCTCCACTGTCACAAAAAGCTGCTGTGGCCAAAAATGAAAAAAAAAAAATTAATAATAAAAAGCGGGTTGCAGCAGGGAATTTTAAAATTACACAATTCATACATTGTTAGTAAAACTAGTGTTAAGACATCTATGTAACATGTTTTAAAAAACACTGTTATTAATGTGTTTATTTATCAGCAGTCTCAAGTCGGGAACAGCTTCCAGCCACTTCCCTGCATTTCCCATAAACTTTGGGTTGTTTATTATCTTCATTCAGGTTGAGGGGTCAGATGATGACTGCTTTGACTACACAATCAAAAAAAAAAAAAAAAATGACACTGAAAATATATAAAAATAGATATTAACAGTTATCACATACTGTAATGTTTTGATTGCATAGTTAAAAGATTCCTATTCTGTGGGAGCTGGGAGAGCCGTCAGGTGGTCTGAATGCTAATGACATGTTAATTCTCACCTAGCTGTCAGCACATGCAGTTCTTGCACCTTTAAATAAATAGCTACTGCAGTATGAGGCTGGACACTCTTTTTGCAGCATCTGTTGTTGCAAACATGCTTGTTCGCTGTGCACAGCTTCTATCCGCTGCGAGCAAAAATCTATATCAGTGTTTTACAGAAAGGTTCAACATTATGATTCTGTTATTTACATTTAAAATGTATGAATATACAGTATAGCAATGAATGAGCTTCTTTTTCCAATGCTCCCCCTGGTGGAAACACAAGACCTTACCACCGGTTTTCCTAAATGCTGTCCACGCCACAAGCAGGGGGTTCATTATGGTCGAGGACCAACTGAGGATTGGCCAAGGATCCGCCATGGTCCTGTCAAGGTCCAGCTGGCCTTTCTAAGTGGCTGTATATTTAACGGTTTTATTTGTTAAATAAATGAGACAAACTCTCTCAGTTAAAACATTAATTTGCCCACAACTAAAAAGCTAATTCCAGTGCAACTGGAGAAATGGATCCCACTCATTTTAAAGCATGAAAAGGATTAAATACAATACCTGTAAAAAAAATGTTTGACTCTTGTGATTTGTTGGCGCCAAACAAATCCAGTATCTCATTACTGTAAATGAATGTCATGGTCCTGAGCCAGTCGGGGTTTGTTTTCCATTTTTCTTTCTCTCTCTGACTCTCAGGAAAAGTGGAGGTGGTTAGGCTGTATTTGGGGACTCTGCCCACTGACGGGGCCTCCCAGTGTCCCCGCTATTTAGCAAAGACACCTGTTCCTGATTTGCTCACTACCTGCCGGTACTTAAAGCTCAGGAATAGCTCAAGCAGCTCGTGTGCGCCAGATTGTCATTGCATGCTTGTGTGGTATACAGGCTCGCTTATGCTCATGAAACTCCATCCTGCACGCTCGCTCAGCTGGCTGAAGACTTCCTCTCGTGTCCAGTACCTACCTGCAGTCTTAGGCTGGTTTGCTCCTTCAAAAAAAGGATTTACCTCAGTTTGACTGCCTGGATTCACCTGCCTGTCCACCCTCCACTGTTGTTCGGATTCCTGGAACTTTCCTGTCTGGCCATCCTTCCCAAAGCCTTCTCTGCAGTTAGAGCAAGTAAGAACTCAAAAATCAATGCAAACACTCATTTGCTGCGACTCTCAGGTTCTCTGCATTAAACTGAGAACCGTGTGTGAGTCTGGGTCCTGCCTCAGAGTCCAAAACAACTTTTACTCAGTTTTGACAAAGAAGGCAAAAAAAAAAATAAAAAAGGTTACAATTGTTGCTATAGCTGTTATACTCTTAGCTTTTATTGACCAGTTATTGCCCGTCTCTTTTTATTTCTACTCCATTTTCCTATTTCATGGCTACTTGCAAAACATCTTCTTGTACTTCCTCAGTTACGCAGAATAAAACATGACTTCATGCTCCAAATTTTGGACTAACGAAAAGAAGCATTGAGCACAACATCAAGCAACATAAAAAAGAAGAATTTGCTTCAAATTGGATATGTGTAAACACAACAGTGATGCTGACAGTGCTGTCATACTCCTCCAACGCCTTCTTACAAACAGCCCACACTTGTCATCTTTCTACATGACAAACTGGATCCTACATTGAAGTGACAACTAGATTACATATGACACAATAAATATTGCAATGGAAATTAGATTTTTGTCATGTAAAAACTGTATATTCTTACTAGGGAAAATTGCATGAATGTGCTCTTATTATTGTCATAGTCATAGGTGATATGCACATTGTGTCCTTTGGCCTCGGTGCCTTGCTGCGCCAACCCCGGCAGTACAGGACACGAGGAGCAGGTCACGCTTGAAACCATCACATGAGGGTGTTTTGGACAATTTTTTAACATTGTCTTCTTTCTTTCTTTTTAAACACAATTAAAATGTGCCAGTTCTCAACACTGACCCAACAGATCGAAAGATTTTGCTGTAGGGTCTCCATTGTATCAAAGAGATTCTGCCTGAGCACTCTTATATAAAGAGCAAGACCAGTCTCACTATTGCTACAACTGGGGCAGCAAGGCGGTAGTGCCAATGAGCAATTTTCTCCACAAAGCCAAATAGCTTTGACACAATGGCAGTATTTGCCAGCCTAGAAATGTTGATGGCTTCAACACATCCTATTTAAGGTTATTTGGGGGAACCGATAAAGCAAACTGAAAAGTAAATTTATAAGATTGTCAGGTTTTCTAGGCAGGTATTTTTAGTAGGGCAGAGATGCTGTGGAGTACAAACAAAGTAAAGACTGAGCTTATTCACAAGGGGTCACCACAGCGGATAGCTCTGCATATTTTATTTGGAAGATTTTCACAC
Source organism: Archocentrus centrarchus (assembly GCF_007364275.1). NCBI lineage: Eukaryota > Metazoa > Chordata > Actinopteri > Cichliformes > Cichlidae > Archocentrus > Archocentrus centrarchus. Next base: position 2,124,359 of record NC_044349.1, read on the forward strand.
CGGATGCCCTTCCCGACGCAACCCCAAAGGCACTCGTGTCTCCTTTCGCATGTTAGGCAAATGTGTGAACCACTACACTGTGGAATGACAAATTAAAGGCTGAGCAGATTAAAAAGTGCAGGTAGTCGCGGAGAGAAAAGTGAGACATCCTGGAAACTGATATTTTTATATCTGGTAGATAACTAGGACCAGGTGCTCCAGATCTGCTTGGATACACACATATACACACCCACCCCTCCGAGCACCAGTGGCTGTTACATCAATCTGTTAGTCACCACAGTTCTGACGTATTAAAAAGCTGCAGTCACATAATTAATACTCTGGGAGCCGTTCAGACAGATGAGTTGACTGGTTGGTGCACGTTCAGGTGCGTCACCCACATCACATTGATCCAGTTGTAAGAGCATATGTTTCAGGCTTTATATATTCAGGGAAACATTAATGTATAGTGCACGGGGGTGCTGTCATGTGTGTGCGTGCTCTCGTGAGCGAGTGTGTGTGTGTGTGTGCATACAAACACTGGAGGGGCTTTTCTGAATGTCAGCCAGAATGAGCAAGAGGCTGCTTCTGCCAGTGGCACCGCTGTGGTCTCCACGGTAACCAATGTTAAAATGCTGCCATGCTACTCTAAGGAGAGACACTGAGGCAGGTTGGTATTATGGGATGATGAGCAACAGGGATACGTCACAGAGCACACGAGAGATGAGCCATAGGTATAATATTAGAAAAGCTACAACTGAGCAGACATTAGCTTTTCCATCAGCAGCGAGTATATTAGAAATCAGGGATTTAACCCTGACCAGCTTCCTTCTGTACCAGCAGCTGCCTGGTTGGACTGTCATCTGCTAGCTTCATTTCTGCTAACAAATTAAAGTTTTCATATCAATCTTTCGGAAGAAGAAAGTTGTTACATAGTATTGTTAAAGGCCTTTCTTTCCAGCTGTGTTATAGACGCGTTATACAGTTGACAACACCGTCAAGAGACGCCAATTAAGAACTGCAAACGTTAACCACGATGAAAACATTTCTTCTTCTCTGACTGCTGCACTGGCCACAACTGTATCTGATGCAGTGAGTTCACGGTTCTCTTTTGAAGGTGCAAAAAGTCACCGATAAGAGGCTGAACTGATGGTGGTGGAGCTGAAGTTTGTCTCAGTTACTCTGAAATTTTCTTTTTATGCAACCTACTGGTTAGCTTAAACTGTGACTATACTGAAAACATTTTTTTTTAGATTTAAAAAAGTCAGAGTGCTCCAAGTTCCAGTCCTAAGCCTGGATAAATGGGGGGAGTTTGGTCAGGAAGGGCATCCGTCATAGAAGGGTGAGATTAACAACGACCGCCTCTGGTGCTGCTGGTCAGCAGGGTGCTGGTGGAGACCGTGCTACTGTTGGCCAGAGACAAACAAAGAAGAGAGGGGGGCGTGGGTGTAGTGAAGGAGGACACACAGAGGGTTGGTGTGACAGGAGGATGAAAGGAATAGGGTGAGATGGAGCCAGATGATCGACTGTAGGGACCCCTGAAGGGAACAGCTGAAAGAAGACAACATTAACCCTGCACATAAAATAACACTTACCCAGTGAGTTTAAATGCAACGCCAAAGGGTCCTTTGCAAGAATCCAGTTGTAGGTTTATATTTCTTAGAAATATGATAGAAAATATCCATATAACCCTGGAATATTGTGTAAATAAAAACAGAGTTTGAAGCAGCTGTGAGACGATTAGTTCTGTGGCTGGTTCATCTGCATTTGCTTGTCAGGGGTATTAAATCACATACTCTCTCTCTCTCTCAAACAGACACAGAAGTTACCATACATGACACCTCACAGCCGGGTGAACAATGAGGTTCGAGTAACAGACTGGAACAAAGTTGGAAACAGCCAGCAGTCCCAAAACACATCAAAGGAAACATACAAGAACTGCACATAACCAAATTCTCCCAGCTGTGCTGGAAACACAGGTACACTGTGATATCTTCAAAAGAAACGGAGTCAAACAATGCCCGCTGTACTGTATATGTCCGCGGGGTATTGTCTGCGGCACCAAATGACAAATATTAATTTTCATCAAACAATTCACTCTCTCTCTCTCACTCCTGCTGTCTGTCTGTGTGTGTGTGTGTGTGTGTGTGTGTGTGTGTGTGTGTGTGTGTGTGTGTGTGTGTGTGTGTGTGTCTGCTCCTCTTGGCCTTTCCTCAGCTGTGGACTCCTGGGATACAATGGGCTGCTATTTGAAGCCCAGGACCTAGTTTCACCACTACCATGGACTCTGTCTTAGATCCACACTTAAAAAAGAAGAAGAATGAGACAGAGAAGGAGGGTTGTGACTGAAATTAAATTGTTAAGCGTACAGTTTGAGGGTCTGTCTCACTGGACCCGTCTATGTCCAATTAATAGAAATCAGGTCAATCCAATGAGAGAAGAAATCCTGCATTTTTCCCCCCTTTTTTCCAAAACATCAGAGTACCACAGTTGCTGACCTGTGCCAGGTCAACTATTAGGGAGTGTTTGGACTTTGATACACAGGTGCAGATCTCCATTACTTAACATACTGTATGAGCGATCAAAGTTTAGGTAAAACTTTAGGATTGTTATGAAATAAGTACATGCCTGTTCTGTGATGCAGAGATGTTTAATAAATAGAATGCTTATGCTGTCTGATGGCACTTAAAATTAGCCAAAGTTGACCTTCAATTTAAAGGTAGTGACGGTAAAACGGCTGCACGGCCGCAGACACCTGCCCCCCGGATGTGTGTTCTGTTAACTGTAATTTCCCCATTGTGGGACTAATAAAGGCATTCATTCATTCAGACTCCTGCTGGGTCATGTGTTGGTGTTTTATGTACATTATCGGTACTTTAAGCACCTACCAAAGATAAAGTTTTCAGGGGTGCTCGCACACAGGCGGAAAGCTCGACAATCATTTGTAATTTCATAACAACCGTGACTCGACGTCTGCTTCTGAATTGACTGAAAGCATCAGCCTGTGCAAAATGCACCACTGACCACATTACTATATGAATTACTACTATACCCATAAAGCTTCCAGTATTATAATGCTTCCAGTAAATGTGCCACAGTAATTATTTTGGTGGGTACATTTTCAGAGAGCCCCACAGCTATATTCATTTTATAATCCTAAATTTTAAGAAATATGAATGTTGATAATAAATGGTTGGACCACTGCCATTATGATTATGGATCTGTGTTGACACAATAGTATCGCACAGGTGCTGCTGATATGGTGTCTAACTGGTAACCTGTGCCATTTAAAAGATGCTTAAATGGCATTAGAGGACCTGATACTGTGGATTCTATTGCTACTAGCAGTCTGCGTCAGGCAGGCCGCAGTCACACAGGCCTACAGACCAAATAACTGTGGCTGTGCTGGCTGCTGCCAGCATGGAAGACACCAACCTGTCTGCAAACACTCACCATTTACTCTCCGAGCTGTAGTGAAACTGTGATGCACACAGGAAACAGAGACCTTTCTCCTTCAAAGTAAAAGTTGTGCCTTAATGTTGCAAACAACACATTTCAAAAATCACAACTTTTACATTGAGGCAAATTTTCTGTTTCCAGAGTGTATTGTGCTTTTGACAGTTTTCACTCCTGCTTGTCGAGCAGTTTGGAGACAAGTTGGCATCTTCCATGCAAACAGCTAGTGACCAAAGCAATCGCAAAGAGATTTTTGGTGCAGCATGTATATCTTTGTGACCAGTTTCACATTAGCAGCTGCCAGCAACCTCCAGCAATTCACCAACCAGTTGCGGAAAATACATATTTCCCTCGCAACCAGATGGTCACTGACACGTCCTGAGACCAGTGTCGCTGAGCTGCTGTTTACACCACATAATCTAAAGATGATACATTTATACCTAAACATCCTTAAACTGCATATTCTGCACCAGCATGCAAAACTGACATGACAGCAATGAACTGTATGTCATTGGGAACTAACACTGGGCTGAACCTACCCTGAAACCAAAATGATGGAACCCATCTTTTTTTTTCATTTAATCTTAAAAAGTTACAGATTTATCAGCTTGTTCCAATTCCCAGAAAAAAAAAAATCATCAATAAATCAATGACATATTTGCTTTATATTAAAAAAATATGATAAAAACTTTGAATAACAGCAGTTAACATTATAAATTCATTCTCGTTGCTCCTCAGTCATTAGAAAACATTTGTCTAATGGCTGATGTTTGTCCTCGGAAATGACCTAACAGCTGATCTGCATGACTAAGAGTGCAAATTCTGTGGTCCTTTCAATCTCTGCGATTGCTTCGTATTGTAATTGTGCTTCTGCAGTTTCTAAATGAATGAGCTGATGGAAAACAAGCTTATTTCCTTTCTGTGACATTAATAATTTCCCACGCCGAGTATAGTTTCATCATTTAAAAAAAGCTGCCTTGAACAACACACACTCATAATGGAGGAGGAATCTAACCGGAGCAGCTGCAGAGATGGATAAGTGAGAGAGGAGGCGAGAGATGAATATATGAAGAACAGGGAGGATGGGGCGACTACAGGAGGCATAAATATGCATTGTTGCAGATATTCCATGTAAATAGCCCTTCCTCCCCGTGCTCTCCTTGGTTTCCTGTTTTTATACAGACACATACAGCCACGATTACAGGCGCATGCAGCAGGCAGCTACTGTTGTCAGTCTCTGGTGCATCAAAACCAATATAAGCTTTCTCCAAATTAATTACCAGCTCTCGCCCTGGCCTGTTTCTGTAATAAGTCTCTCAGGGAGCACAAGTGATGGGCTCTACTGTGTCCTCTTCCTCCCTCCACAGGCCTGACAGCTATTTCCCCCTCAGCTGTGGTCTTTCAATGCCTAATACAACCCACCTCCTCACCACCACTTCCCTTCTGCCCTCATGCTGCGTGAGAGAGGATGAACCTGTGAAACAATCACTCCCTGAATTGGCTTTGTGTCAAGGAGAATTAAGTCATGTTCCATAATGGGATCGGCACCACAGAAACAGCCCCCACGTGTGATGCGCTGGCACAATGTAGATGTAAAACGACTTGTTGATTATCAGTGTGTGCAGATCAAATATTCGGTCACAGTGTGGCAGGATATTAATATGATGAAATGGCTTAGACGGCTCAGGGTGCAGCAGCAGTGAGACTTTGATCCATCATCCTCCTGGCCACTCGCCCAACTTGAATGTCAATCTGAACAACACACAATTACATACAATTGTGTTCAAAATAATAGCAGTGCATTTAAAAAAAATTTTGTTTTTATTTCCAGGCATTGGGAACACTGCACATTATATTCTAAATCAAAACATTAAGAAAAATGTAGAATTTTTCCAATTACTTAAGAGGAAATGAAGAAAAATTAATGTTGGGCTTTAAAAAAAAATAATAATAGTGTCTGCATTTTTCTTTATAAACTCAAATATTCCCTTTATGAACTGAACAATCTTTAGGAATCAGCATTCCTGTGAATCACTAAACTCATATTTAGCTGTATAACCACTGTTTTTGAGAACTGCTCCACAACTGTGTTGCATGGAGTCGACCAGCTTCTGGCACCTGTGAACAGGTATTCCAGACCAGGATGATGTGACAGCTGTCCACAGTTCCTCTGCATTTCTTGGTTTTGCCTCAGTAACAGCATTTTATTTAACAGGTTTTCTATCGGATAAAGGTCCGAGGATTGGGCTGACCACTCCATAACTTTAATTTTGTTGGTCTGGAACCAAGATGCTGCTCGCTTACTGCTGTGTTTGGGGTCAATGTCTTGTTGAAACACCCATTTCAAGGGCATTTCCTTTTCAGCATAAGGCAATGCCCTTTCCTTTCCTTACCTAAATTGTTTGCCATGTAGTAATATGATTTCTACCCAAACGATTGATTGATCTGGTTACTCATGTGGGACTACTAATATTTTGAACACAACTGTATACTACAGTGGAGTTTGTAAACTAAGCTCAATATCAAATAATTCTAAAAGTTTGAAATGTTTGACTTTTTTCAGTGATACACAAACCTGCCAGCAATCGACCAAAACCAAAAGACTTTGGTCCAATAGCAGCTTAGATATGAAATCTGAGGTCTAAGCTGCCAAAAGTGTAGGTCTGTGAACAAAGGCCTCTGTAAAAATATGTCCTTTTTAAATATATTAACATGGTTTACCTACTTGGTGCCAAGTTAATGCTATGAACCACGATCTTTTCCTGAAGTACCTAAAACTTCGGAAACAGCGAGTTAAAGCAAAACTAAACAGTGAATTTAATAAAAAATTTAACTACGTGCAAAAATAGTAAGTGAAAAAAAAAACTCCTCCATGGGACACAAGCAACAATCTCCTGGTTTGTGGTCTTCATTTAAAACTGAAGGCTGCAGTTTTCTTTTCAATCTTAAAAATAATCCTTTCCATGATGCGTGAAAGATCTGTGAGCAGCTCCTGTGATATAAAAGACTGACACCTTTGTAAAAATACATACAAAAATATACACTCATCGGTCACTTTGTTAGGTACACCTGTTCACCTGCTGTTAACACATATCTAAATCAGCCAACCACGTGGTACCAACTCAGTGCATTTAGGCATATAGACAAAGCCAAGATGACCTGCTGAAGATCAAAGTGAACAATAGAATCGATAAGAAAGGTGATTTAAGTGACTCTGAGCATGGCATACAAACTTTTGATCTACTGGGATCCATCACAGTGTATCTGAGCAGGACAGCACGTCATGCCACAAAGCTCAGATCAGCTCAAACTGGTTGCTTGAACATGACGATGAGTTCTCTTTACTCAAATGGCCCCCGCAGCCATCAGATCTAAATCAACTGGAGCATCTTTGAGATGATTGGATGTGCAGCCAACAAATCTGCAGCACCTGTGTGATGCTAACGTGTCAATATGGACCAAAAATCTCAGAGGAATGTTTCTAGGACCCTGCTGAATCAGTGCCACAAAGATTTAAGGCAAATGGGGGTCCAACACAATAGCGGGAAGGTGTACCCGACAGAGTAGCACTATGATTTTTTTTTTTTAAGTAAGGAAAGGTACATTTGCTTTTCTGAGAAGCATTCAGAATGGGTTAGAGACAGCATAAGCTCACTCACATGCAGGTAACACTGTGCTCCAGGCTTTCCCAGTTTAATTTACAGTAGCAGCCCAGAAAAAAAAGATGAGCACTAATTTTTATAAACAATAAAAGGGGTTCCTTACTTTACACTTAAGCTGTTAACCAGGTGACTCCAGTGGCAGTATGGGGGGAGCTGTTCTTCACTCTAATCCGCATGTAGCAGCGGCAAGGATTTCCAATACTCCATAAATTCAGGGCTTATCTCCAGACAGTGACTAGTAAACGGTAAGCAATGCTATCAATCATGGAGCTCCCTGCTGTGTGATTCATAGTAATGTGTTTCCATTTAAAATTCCCCCAGGGTTGGAGAGGGAGGAAAGAAGAGAAGAGGAGAACAGCAAGTCTCTAGGCATCAAATTCCCCAAAACAATCAATATGTGGAGCTCAAATAGCCCATGCCTCAGCCTACCCAAGGAAAATAAATGTATTAAGGTAAGGAAATGCTTTTAAAAGGAAGGGAAACATGTTTATATGAAAAGAGAATAATCAGGAATGAGGCATCAAAGTAAAAAAGGCTGGGAACATCTGGAAGCACGGCTGCTTAAATGAAAGGCCTGAGTGGGTTAGCTTTGAAATGCAGCGCCGCTAATGGTGCATTAGTTCAAAGACAGCAAAATTGAGGTCTATTACAGAAAAGAAGCAAAGAGATGGATAATGAGATAACAGAGAGTGGATAAAGGTGGTCTCAGGACAACCTGGGAGACAGCCTGGGTGAATTTACAGACTTATGAATTACAATTTTTAGTTTCATCACCAATGGCCCTCTACATTTCTTATCAATATCATTACAGAAATCATTTAGGTCCATATATTTTTGGACACCAACAGTGCTATTTTACTTGGGCACCAAAACGTGTTATTGCTTTCTTACATACTGCATGTTCTTATATGGAAAGAAAACTTAATGCATTAATTTGAGGTGTGGAACTAAAATAATGCATTAAGTGCTGAGAAATTAATGCAATATTAGGAGCTGATATTGAAAAAAATTTGCATAGTAATAAATAAAATGCATTTTTTACACTTTATCTAGAACACTTTTCAGACAGTGCCTGAAGGCTGGAACCCAGAAACGGTTTCCTCCTGCCGGCCTTTATGGCACGTCTTCCATTGGGTGTTTTTTAGTTTTGTCTTCAGTGTGTGAAATGCGTGTCAAGCGGAATATTCAGCTTCTTTAGCTCTGAAAACCTTTAAGTTATTGTCCATATATACCGAGACACTATCCAGTCTACAACACTTCTGGATTCTTCCGGCTGCTCATGAAGCTTTTGTGCCAGTCCAATCAGGCAGATCTTTGTTCACTCGTCTACCTGCATTTGTGGCTGTTTGGGGTATTGTTCTATTCTTTTTGTCACTTCCGCTTTGCCACAGTGTCAAACTCAATTTTGTTGTCGTCACTCTGGTCCCACAGATTTCTCGGCTGCCTTCTGTGAGCTAACGAGTGTCTGCTCCCTGTGCTTTTAACCCCACTGCTATTCTGTCATTCTGCCTTTCAGAGTCTCAGTGTGACCCACCTCCTCCACATATCCACCTCCTCCTGGTCACTCAGAGAGCCTCACCCTACTTTACACCATTGTTGGGACTCTTATGTTGCTTAATCACAGTCTAACTGCCAAATACTCATCCCTCCACCAAGGCAGCTCACTCTCTGGGCAGTATTTCCTTTTAAGGGAATAGTTTCTACTTTATATATATTAATTTTGTTTTCTTTGCTCATTTTAAATGTTAAGAAGTTTGTAGTGCAGTAAAAATCAGATGAGAGCCACATGGCAGAAGTTTGCTTTGATTACACAAACATTATGCAGGAGCAGGTCATGGATAATAGGTACTGATTTGTAAATAACGACATGATTATGTTATACTACGATGTATTTCTAACTATGCAGCTCATTCTCTTTTTCTTGACAATACTTTATTTAAAGATATAAGAGACCCAAGACCTTCAGACTTTGAAGGCGAGGTCAGGGATTAATTGTGACACATTTTTAATCTTTATACAGTGCCGTCTATATGTTGACAATACACACCACACTTGTAGGAATAATAGTTTATAAGTTATGAGGCCTTTTGTTAATTTTCGACCAATAAATCATTAAGTTGACCTTGAAGACTTCGGTGGATGTGAGCCAAATTAGAATGGATCGTTAACATGACCCCACTCCGCACCCCTACAAAGTTTAATCAGAATCCATTCAAAAAATTTCAAGCTATCAAGGTTACAGACAGATTGGCATCCACTCACACACACAAACGGTACCAAAAACAGCCGACTTGACGGCATTAGTCAAAGTGAAAGAAAAAAATAAATAAAAATTTTTTTTTTTAGCATAGTCCTGTAAATGTGGGTTCAGGTGTGGGGTCATTAGTTTGTGCTGAGACAATTAGAGAACATTTAATTTTCCATTTTTAAACCCAACAGATATCAGGAGTGACACATCAGGATTTTTGTGACACTTGAAAGGAAACGCAGCCCTGCTGTCCTCCTCCTGCACAGCAGTACCAGCTGTCAAGGCGGAGAGTGAAGTCGCACCCCATCCTCCATCCACTCGAGTTTCCTCAGCATCTTTGTGAGAAATCACACATTATCAATCAGAGTACCACTGTGAGGCATATGAAGAGCGCATCAATCACAGGCTGTAGAGTTTAAATTCCTTCAGTGGGACATCGATGAGAGAAAAACCGACTAGTTCTCCGACTGAACCATCATATCAGGCATGTGTTCACACCTGACTTTCAAGATGGAGACTGGAGTTTGAGTGTGTCTGGGACCTTAGCGTTCACATTTACTTGCTGACATCTGTTAAAGCTGTGGAGCTAAACTGATTCACACACAGAGTCACATATTAGCATATTAAGTAGGTAGGTTTCAAAGTAATAGCACAGCCAACATGTTTCATTATGATTAGTCAAACAACAGAGCCAAGTGTGGCCTGCACTGAGTGTACTTTAACCAGCAGTAAAATTAAAGCCAGTGTTGAATCTGTGTTACAGTGCAGAAAAGCACACACTGTCACATCAGAGCTTGTTTTGATGATGAGATAATTCGAGGTCATTAATAATGAATTTACTGCCAGATTAAATTAGGACTGGACATAAAAATGCCCATTTCTAATCTGGAGACATGTCATTCACCGTGCATAAAGATGGAGAAAGAAACATTGTTGCATGTTGGATGTAAACACAGAGCTACAGAGCAGATGTATGTTCAACACAGAACACTGCTTCTGTTCTTCTTTGTTTTCCTTCTCTCATTTGCATGATTTAAAGTGCATTTTTACTTTGAAATGTAAAACATTATGCTGTTACTCCAGGTAGCTCACCTCTCTTACCCAGTCTAATGGCTGTGATCTTTGCTAACCAAGTCACTGCTAACTGATTATAAACAAGTTTGGCTAATGCCAGCAGCTTCAATACACTATCCTCCAGCAGTGTAGCAATTTAGCATCAAGCTAACCTTGCAAATATAAGCAATGAGTTCCTCTGACCTGTACCATTAAAACCATGCCCATACAAAGAATGTTTTAACATGGGAAACTGCAGCTGCTGCAGCCCTGGCTCATGAGCAGCTGAACTGCCATCCAGGACGGCAGGACACCCAGGAACTGCTTCCCTTTCACGGGCTGTTCTCAGGACTTAAAGCAGGCCATAACGGCATTCCAGCACCTTCAGTTATTGAGCAGTTAAATCTGACAGGCAGATAAATCCAAATCACTGGTGAATGAGTTAATGTTGTGTGTGTTCCCCCACCTCTCAAATCCCACTTTAACCCCTGGTTGTTATAACCGGGCATCCACTAGGCTTTGTTGTTGTTATTTCCATCTAAAGCATGATATAGTTAGTTCCACCACACAGAGACACGGGGTCTTTCACACAAACTCTGTCCTAACCTGGCATCACTCTCTCACCCTGAGCACACATATGTACTGTGAATTAACATTAATCATTACAACATGCAGAAAGGAAACTCAAAGCTCTTACTTCACCTATTGTTTTGCTCTCTCAGACACTCTCTCTAATACACAGTCATACATTTATTTTAGTTATGTTGTATATATTGTGTGTTTTGCAGAAATATTGCTACCACTACCACTCCTTTGCTACAGTAGCTATGGCTATGGTGAGACGGATTAAACCTTTTTAGCTAGATTTACCTTTACTTTGAAAAATAACAGTTACAACATTTTTAAAAGATTAAAAAAAAAAAAAGACAACTCACATTAACTATACATTTTACATATTTGTGCAGACTTGTGTTCAGAAATGTGCAAAGATGTAGAACTGGAACTGTTACACTGTTACTTCTTTGACATTCAAGGATGTAACGTGTCACAACAGGAGGAAAGCAAAGTGAGAGTAATGCATTCTGGTATAAGAAATCCAGCCACGCTCTGAGGCACTATTCTACATCAAGACTCTGTGGCATATTCCTGCTTAAACAGAAAGGCCTAACAAACATGTCACAAACCAAACAAAGCCTAAATGGAAATGGGTTTGCTTTCATTTTACTTCCATTCTTTGATATGTGCTTGGAGACATGAGGGAAATGGAGATTGAGTGATACTTGGTGAGCACAAAGGACCTTTTCCTTGTGCAAATTATCCCTTTAGACTTTGCCCTCACTCTGTACTTTCATCAAGTCAACACGGTCACAAAACTCATAAATATATTTTATCAAATCCATTAGTGATCTATTGCAAAAAACCCTTTGAATTAAACTTTTCAAATAATCTTCCTAGCCTTTCATAAGTCTACAATATGAATGATGAAAAACCCAATATTCTGTCGAGGAAAATATATATATTTTTGTCATTTCACAATCCAGCCCCGCTGTCTCTTCCAACTTCAATTTGGACAGTCCGGGGGAGGTGTTAAGAGGCCATGTAAAGAGAGATGGAAAGGATAAATGGATGGCTACTGTCATTCTAAAGGCAGATTTCTCATTATGGCCGAGTTAAATCAAACCAAGATGACAATTTAAGGCTTATTAGGGCAACACATTAGAGCAGAGCTGAGATTATGAAAGGGTCCCCATCATAAAAATGTAAGAGGTGATAGAGTAGCTGCTATTTCATAGAAGGATAAATACAACCACTTCATGGAAATGTGTTTTGAAGTGCTGTCCCCTAAAAATAAATTATTTGAACTGGTCTTCCATATAGAAAAACGTCTTTATTAATCATAGTGTTTCAAATAGTAAGCGCACCAAATATACTGTCAAACTTTGTGCCAAAGCCAGCAGTAACCACAAAACCCCTTTTCTTCTCTGCACTTTGAGATTGTTATTTATGTTTGATTATTGTTGCTAACAAACAAACTGACAGACAAATGGAATCAATCACATAACCTCCTTCAGGGAGTTAATTACCGTACAGGTAGATGTGTGGTTGATGACCAAAACTAGCTCACAGGTTATGCACAGTGGTGGCAAGTACGAATACTTTGTTACTATATTAACCCTGTACTTCAAAAGGGCCGCCATTCACGGACGTATGCCAATAATTACCATAATAACCCTGTGTTGGCTGTGAATTACGGTGATTCAAAGTGCGTTTGATCAGACGTCTCAGCGGTGATGCGCTCACTGTTAAAGGGTTAAGCAGAATTTTCAGGCATCTGTACTTGAATATTTATTTTTCTGACACCTTTTTACTTTTATCCCCTACATTTTAACACAAATATCTGTACTTTCTACTCCTTACATTTTCAGGCTCATTACTTTAGGTTTAATGCATCTGAGGGAAGATATTTCATATCACTGCAATCTCTCTAACTGATGTGAGCACAAATGGAGGGAACAATAACACATAAAAAAAATCCTATAGGTGCAGCTATCACCAGGACTTATCACATACAAAGAGATGCAAAAATGAAGAAAAAAAACATAAGTTATGGATCATTTATAGCAATATATTCAGGGTATGAAGTTGGTCAGAATGATCTGGAATGGCATTTGTGGTGCAGATTTCCACAAGCTGTGGTCACAGCACCTCAGCATCTTAGCTAGCACCACAGAAGAGGAGCGAGCATAAATGAGTAACGTGTTGTGGCAGGTAATTTCAAATTCGACATTTAAGATAAGATAAGATAAGATAAGATAAGATAAAACTTTAATAATCCCACGACGGGGAAATTTGTGCATTACAGCAGCTCAATACAGAGAAAAAATGAAAAGGATGAGTAAGAACAGATAACTAAACTAAAAACTAAAATTCAATAGAATAAAATAAAATAGCAAAAAACTATACACATATACATAAGCACTATATACATAAATATATATATCAGTGTCAATACCCACATTTACATATACACACACGTCAAAACACTATATAAAGATATCAAAATATTATATACATTTGTAGCCGGTAAGGTACACAGCATACACGGTATGCATTATATGGGTGAGTGTAATAAATAAAATGTATCTGACTGTATGGATAAAGTGATGGCAGTGGAGGTAAAGTGTCCAAGTGACTCAAGACATTATGATGTGTTATACAGTCTAACTGCTGTTGGGACATTTCTATACAGTCTAACAGTCTTTTATACAGTCTAACTGCTGTTGGGACATTTCTAACAGCTCAACAAATATCAGCAAACACACAAACTCATTAGGAAAGTGCAGTTTGTCCTACAGCGTGTCTGCTGGCTAAAGGTCCAGCTGCTGTGTTTCCAGGACAGAAAAGAATGAGAGAGTTTCACTCAGAGATGGAGAAAGATGACAGGACAGAAAAAGATGAGAGATTATTTTTTAAAAGGTAAAGACTGCTCAGTTACATTTGATAAACTGGAAATTTAAAGTTTTACTTTGAAACTTCCTGCAAAACAAACTAAAGTTTATTAACTTTGTGTTATTCAACTGTTGTATGACAGTACTGCAGTTTAGTGCAGGATAAACAGGTCAGCTTGCTGCACTTTGATTAAATTATTGCACTATATTGGACTGGTACAGAGCAGCGGTGGTACTGTGGACAGTGTTAGGTTACATCAAAGGCAGCAGAG